>NC_054388.1:15179406-15269057 GCF_017654675.1 Xenopus laevis | reverse complement strand
TCTTGCTCTTCATTTTAGGAGATTGAAATTACGGAAAGGCTGTGTCCCATAGACTCCATTTTATCCAAATAAGCCAAAATTTTAAAAATGATTCCCTATTTCTCTGTAACAATACAACAGTACAATAGCTTGTACTTGATCCCAACTAAAATATAATTAATCCTTTAAAATTATCCTTTATTTTAAGGCAGCATTAAGGATTTGGATTTTCAAGCATGACTTGGGACACAACAGCCAAGCATACGACGCATTAACTCAAATCCCAGATCCTCGCAGGTACGACTCCCGTGACAAGTTCACTTTAAGTCTAGTTGCATAACATGCATTGTAAATCCAAATAGTTATACATTATCCTCTCCTTTTGCCAGTTTACCAAAGAAGCAGATCTTTGTCCAGTTTGCTCACTATTGCCCACCTATCAGATCAGACATGGGCTTTTTTATTGTGCTCGTCCTTAGACTGCATACACAGGCCAAGGAAGTTTTTGTCCAAGTGGAGTTTCAGCCCAGCCAGAACAATACCCGGATAATCAGGAAAATGTAAACATTGTAGCACCATATAAAGCCCAGTAAAGTTTTGCATTAGTGGAAGAGCATGTTCCATTTGGGTAGGAGAGGAGGGTTGGCCAAGGGACCCTGCCTTTAATGCTAGAGTCAATCTTGCTGTTTAATAATTATATTTTCATCTTTCAGGCAACGGGACTGTTTACGGCATCTCATAGTGGTTCTGTGTGAGAGCTCCCAGCTGCAGGACCTTGTAGAGTTTCCATATGTAAATCACCATAATGAGGTAACTGCCCATTTCTTTTCTGTCCTGGGGGGGCACTTGCACAGTGAGCAGACGCTTCACTTTCTTCATGAAGTCTCACTTAAATATGCCTTAGGTAGGTTGTAGTTATCATTGAATCTCATGCTCGTGCCGTTGACTTAATGACCCACAACTACTGTGTGAACTCCTGTATGAGTTCCATATATACCGACACAACTACAATTCTCTTCTGGCTAACTGAATGATAACATTATATTCCTGACATGCCCTGATACCTTCCTGGTCAGTACATGATGCATATGTGACAGCTGGAATATGACAGGAGTAAGACTATATAATATTATAGATCTATATATAATGCTGCCATTTGTGTATAGCGGTTTGTTTCCCATAAATTTGGGGAGGCCCATTTATCAAAGGTCGAATTTCGAATTCATGTGAGTTTTTTTTTTTAACTCTAATAAATTCGAATATACTCGAAATTTGATTGGGAAAAATCAATATCGAATATCTAAAACTTGAACTAATATTACCGACCCGAAACCTCTAATCAAATTCGACTAAACTCGAACCGAGTTTTTTCTCTGAAAAAAACTTGAATTTCAGGAAGACTATTAACATCTTCAAAGGGACTCAGAGCAGAATTACTTGGTGTATTTATATAGACCTTTCTGATAAAGCTTACTTAGTTTTAGCCTTTCCTTCTCCTTTAAGGCACTATCCATATAGAGTGTCTGTTTCCCTCTGCATACCTACTGATGACTTTATTGCCTCCTGAACTGAACCAACTGTGCTTGTGCCACTGTGATAAGAAAATCAGTTCTACTGGAGAAGCCATGCGCTGTATAAAGGATAGCAATGATGTTTCTTTCCCCAGGCTCCTCTCAGTTGGTCTGGTTCCCTTATTCAGCTATTGACCATCTCCGGCAGACTCTGGGTGAGAATGAAAGTAACTGGCACAATCAGGCTGTTAAGATTTCTGCTTTCCTCCCTGTCTCATGTTGAAGGGGTTGTTCACCTTTAAATTAACTTTTGGTATGATGTAGAGAGTGATATTCTGAGACAATTTGCAATTGGTTTTCATGTTTTATTATTTTTTATTATTTGTGGATTTTCAGTTATTTAGCTTTTTATTCAGCAGCTCTCCAGTTTGCAGTTTCAGCCATCTGGTCCAAATTACCCTAGCAAGCATGCATTGAATTGAATAAGAGACTGGAATATGAATATATTCCTGTCTACCACCCTGTCTCTTAAAGGGCAAGTAAATCCTGGACTAAACATAAACTGCATGGATTAATATCAGGGCAGGGGGGCTGCTGTACTGACTATATATCATTTGTATGGGATTGATTGACCAAACGTCTGACATCAGTGCAGATCAGTAGGACTGGGTCCAGACATGGCTTATCCCCTTCTTATATTTATTCATCCTTAGCATCTCCTTTCACCAATTTCTCCCACCCTTGCCTCTTGATTCCACCTTCACTTTTCAGTGACCCTTTTCCCTTGCACTAGAGGTCTCCCTCCTCTGTAATGTTCCCTGGCAATACTATAGAACTATAAAAAATGCAAGAACACCAATGAAATGTGTATTAACATATTTATTTATAAATTGGATGTTATATTTATGCATTTTAGATGAATTCATACTAATTTAAGTTGGGAAGGACTCACATCCATTAGGTTCAAGTTTTAGTATAAAAGGGATCTTCCTATTTAGTAGTTGATCCAGAGGAAGGCAAAAAACCCCATCTGAAGCCAGAGCCAATTTTGCCTCAGAGGGGGAAAAATTCCTTCCTGACTCCCAACGGGCCAATCGGACAAGTCCCTGGATCAACTTGTACTATGGAGTTTATGTGAGTATCAGTACTAAGAGTTTATGTCAGGGTTTAGAGTGGGAGATGTGACTAGTTGTTGAGTTGAAGGCTTGAAAGGATAGAATTTAGAAAGGAATGAATTTGAACAGAAGAAACCATTGATGATATCATAGTATAGGTAAATCTAAAAACAACTGGACTTGCTGATTAATCAAATGAAGACGTTTCAGTACTCATCCAGTTCCAACCAGTCACGTTGAACTGAAAGAAGCTGCTCGGATGAGTAGTGAAACATCTTCATTGATTACTTCAGCAAGTCCAGTTGTTTTTAGATTACCTATACTAGATATACCATGACCTGGATGAATTGAAAAGCTTCATAGTCAAACCACTGAGGAATTGTTGTTAGGAGATTGCAGGGGGGGAGGCAAAAGAAAAAAATGGAGAAGAGAAGCCTCTGCGTAGAGGGCATCATTTTAGTGTGTGCTGTGTGGTGGTGACTAAATGGAGGTGTAGTAAGAAGGGCAAGGATTAAAAGATATTTTAAAGAGGAGAAACTCTTGATGATATGTAAATAAAAGAAGATATTGGTGGAGGTGTGTTAGCAGAAGGACAGAGCTTGCGGTTAGAGGTAAAATATGGAATAAGGGCTCGTGATGGAGCTAAAGTTAAATTAAAGTCCTTGGGTAGATTGGTAATTGGATACTAATGAAAACTAGGTCCTAATAGTGGAGCTATGGTGTTTGAAAATGTGAATGCTGCTGGAGCTGTAGAGGTAATATGAATGTTGGAGCTATGTTCTGTGAAATGTAGATGCTTAAGGCAGATGTTGGGGTTTGTAGTAGTCTGCAAAAAAGAAGATGGATGGAACTATGGCACCTCAAACTGAGTGGAGATGTGTGTGGGTGGAGTGAGGTAAAATGAAGCAAAGACTCCACTGGTGGAGATGTGGTGGTCTGAAAAGAATATGATCGAGGAGATAAAGTCCCTGCTGGTGTTGTTGCAGGAATCTTGAAGTTACCACTTGCTGAACTGCATCAGCTTGAAAGGAGATGTTGCTGTGGAGCTGCAGACGCCACTGGATCTGTATGAGACAAAATATCAGTCAGTAATAGATCATCATTAATTCTCATTTCAGAGGCATGGCAATTTATGCACACGCCTATATCATTAGGGTTCCATCATGTTAGGGAGTTTTTTTCTCCTAGGCTGATGCTCCTTTTAGAAATAAATGCACTGGCTATGGAATAAGAAATATGCTGAGCCTTCTCAATCACATTCTACGCCTGTTGTGTTATTGTGTGGCTGCTGCAGTGAGGGCTATTGTACATCAGCACAGAAAACCTTGATTTTGGGGAGGATTATGACCAAGAATTGTAAACTTGAGCATCTTCTAGCCGAAACCCACCTCTTTGTGCACAGTGAGGATTCGGGTCCTACCAATGTAGACACTCACCAGGCAGCAGGGGATCAAATTGTTATTTGTCTACCAGCTGAGAACTATTATACTGAATGGAGATGGGACCCTTACCCTGTGGATGTTTCTTTTTCCTTGGCTGTGATTTAGGAAACTGATTCTGGGCTGTTGATGTTATTGGCCACAATATCATATAACAGGAGAAGCCTTCCAGGGCCATTTGCAGAGCTGCTTCTTGTTCTGCCGATGTCTGTGTGCAGAAGTCACAAGCACGCCGCAGCTTTGAGAGAGCAACTCCCTTCAGTCCTGTAGAGGGAAAAATCATATTTGTGATTCATGAATACTAATTAGAGCTTGTATATGATTCATAAACAAAAAAATAAAGACTGAAGACCAAATACAAATTGTCTTACAACACCATTGTCACCATATCCTAAAATTTTATATTAAGTACCCCTTAAAACATGTTTATTATTCCAGTGTGATTATAATAAAAGCAACTCTTGCAGCTGTTGAGTTACACTGTGAGATGATGCAGTCGTATCAAATATAATGGATTCCCTCACCTTTCTTGGCCGGCAAGTTCTGCAGAGTCCGGAGATGTTCTTCTATCTCAGCCCTGACCGATCTTCTTAGGTGGTATTTGGGTGACGAATGGTGCTGCAGGAGTTCTTCAGCACTCGCTCTCTCCGAAGGATCCTTTTTTCAGACAGGACTCCAGAAGGACACAAAATGCTGTGACCTGGGAAAACCAGAGATTTTAGCTTTAGCTAGCAAAAAAATCCCCAGATTTCCAGATTCCAGAAGCTTTTACCCAGTAACCATTAGCTATACCCCAGAATATACATATATTTTGCAGTCTATCTGTCTATCTATCTATTATCTATCTATACTATCTATCTATCTATCCATCCCTCTCTCTCTCCCTCTCCCTCTCCCTCACCCCGTAACCATTAGCTATACCCCAGAATATACATATATTTTGCAGTCTATCTGTCTATCTATCGTCTATTATCATTCTACTATCTATCGTATATTTTTCTATCCCTCTCGCATCTAGCTATCTATATGTCTGTCTGTCTATCATCTATCTATCCATCCCTCTCTCTCTCCCTCTCCCTCTCCCTCACCCCAGTTAACCATTAGCTATACCCCAGAATATACATGTATTTTTGCAGTATATCTGTCTATCTGACACGAGCTGGGGACAGACTCACCAGGTGTTCGATTGAAGCTTCGGTGGTTGGGCTTCAATTATCAGGTCCTCAACTGGATATTGCCCTGTGGTATGCTGAAATTGAAAAACATATACATCAGGTTCATCAAACATGTCTAGAAGTTATTATTTATTTAATCTATAGAAAAGTTATTTTTTGCTGGAAATAGCAAATCATCCCAAATTCTCCTCCCTTCTGATATAGAACCTTTGCTGCTCAATGTATAAAATAAGTAGCCATAATTGTTGTGATTCACTTACGTGGTTTTCCTTCAGCCATTTCGATGGCGGTTAATCCCCAGCGACCAGATGTCACACTGCAAAAACACACCAAAGAGCATTAGAAGGAGAGAATTGGGTTAGTGGGTGTTTAATAAAATCTAAGTAAAAAGGCTGCACTTCTCTTTTAGAACATATAACATATATTATCATGGGTGCAAAAATGCCATTCTCCTTAGCTTCAATTATGGCTAAAACAGAACAGAAAACAACTTCCTAAAATAGCGCCAATGCACCCCCTAGTAAATGAACACACCATGGTATATGTAAAAGTAAAAAAAAAATGCTTTATTATATATAAAAGTGTATACAGCAATATACAAACAATAGCAGTTACAGTACATAACACCAGTTTCACAATGCAAATGAGCCAAATATATTAAAGTAGACACATTGTGCACAAAGTTAAGAGACCCAACGTTTCGGAAAAAACTCTTTTCTCTCCATGAGAAAATAACTGCTTCTATGTCCCATTAACACTGATAAGTAACTGCTCCGTGTTGTTACAAGTATTATAAGTACAACATACTTTGGTGTCGTACGCCAGGCGCTGGCCCTTCTGCTTATGGCCTCGGGTGCCATCCAATGTGGTGTCCCTTCCGCTTCGTGGCACAACCCAGTTTGCGGGTCCAGGTCCCAGCTGTGTCCAAAGTCGACTGAAATGACAGATAGAATCCATTAATGGAAAATAACTTGTTTAACCAAATAAGATAGAAACCTGAATTATGAAACCCCCTGACTCCATATTCACAGAAGCTCCCCACCATCCATTACTCTTATAACTGTAAGTTTTACTCACTGATCTTCACTTTGGCCGTCTCTGTGAGCATGATGTTCGGGCTCTTGATGTCTTTATGAACGGCCCCGTTCTTGTGGATGTGGTGCAGCCCCTGGGGAGATTGAGATGTAGGTTATAAGATTATAAACATTCCAACAAAGAGATTGTATACATAATTGATGCAATTAAAGAAGAGTCCTTAAGGGGTAAATCTGGCCTTACCTTTAAAACCTCCTTGCAGACATAGCCAATCCAGGTCTCCTTCAGGGATTGGCCATTGGTCTTACTGATGAGGTTGTACAGAGAGCCTCCACCACAGTATTCAAGAACAATCTGCAATATATAGAAATTATTTCAGGTCATGTATTCTGTCACTTCCAGTGGAGATTGTTTTGGCACAAGAGGAATGAACACGATACAGTAAATCATTTCTTACTTCCAAGAGCTCCGATGAGCACTCCGTGAGTGGAGCCCTGTAGTAGGCTCCATAGTAAGAGGCGATGTTCTTGTGGCCTCCGAACTGCTGGAGAAACTTCAGCTCCCTGCAGACTGACTCTTCATCCTGGAGTGGAATAATAGAAATCCCTTTAGTTCACATAGGCAACTACACAAATAGGATTGATATATAGTGATTGGAATTATAAAGATACAGTACTCGGCTGATGTTGGCGATCTTCACCGCTACCACGCCTCTACGATGGTGTCGTCCCTGTAATACAGACAGAAAGGTTGACTTATATACAAGTAGGAAAGAGAGGGTATAATGCAGCCCCCAAACCAGAAGCTTGATATGTCTGCCTAAATCATTGTGTGATTGTGTGTAGTGATCACAATCTTGTTCAGTTCCCCTACTCTCTAGGAATTGGTTGGTAAACTTACCTTGTAGACGTCTCCAGTGCCGCCCACTCCAGCAAGCACATCCTTGGTCAGCCGACCATCAGGAGGCTGGAAATAAAATAGAAAAAAGAAGGATTTTATTGATAACATAATATTCCCAGGGTACAAAACATGTCTCACTTCCGGCAGTAGCGGCGAGTGTTTTACCCTCCTTTCTACTCACCTCATAAGTCTCGGAGAGGGTTCTGGATTCCGCCTGTGGCTGAAGGAGAAGAGAAAGAGTCTATTACATTCTATACTTTATCTGTACCTGTTCTCTATTCAGCAAAACCCTAAATTCAGCTAAAACAGTAGCAGTTGACTTACCTTCCTCCAGGGGGCGCAGAATAGCATTGCGCCTAAGTTTTTTTAGCTCTTAAAAGAGCTGTTGGGTTATAAAGAGATATCAGCTGACGTCAAAGGAAGATGTTATATCCAAACGCCAAAAATCAGATGGAATATCACTGAATATCTCTAAAACAATCGCTGTGAAATCACTCGGAAAATCACTCTGAAAATCGCTTCGAAAACGCTGTGAAAACGCTTCGTCGCTCGCAAAATTCACTGTGTGGGGAAACAGAAAGAAAGAAGAGATTGTAAGCTCACATGCACCAGTCCTCTCTGCTATACATATCAGGATTCACTGCCTTATATAAGTATTCACACCCTCAACCAATTCTCCCATTGTACAAAAACAAACCCTAAACTTATATATATTGTTTATCTGTTTTATCTGTTATTTTTATTCTGACCATTAATTCTAAAATCTGATTTCCACTGGCAAAAAACAAAATTAACCATCAGTTTTTTCTTTTGCTTCAACAGCATTAAAGCAAAGTTCCCCTTTAAATGAAATGAAATTAAATTTGTAGAAGACCACAAGCTGCAGGTCTGACAAGGGATGCTGGGATGTGTAGGTCAGTAACAGTTAGAATACCAAAAGCTGCAGGTCTGACAAGGGATGCTGGGATTTGTAGTTCAGTAACAGTTAGAAGACCAAAAGCTGCAGGTCTGACGAGGGATGCTGGGATTTGAAGGTCAGTAACTGTACTGTTAGAAGATTATAGGATACAGGTCTGACAAGGGATTCTGGGATTTGTACTATAGGCTACAGGTCTGACAAGGGATGCTGGGACTTTTAGGTCAGTAACATTTAGAAGATTATAGGCTACAGGTCTGACAAGGGATGCTGGGATTTGTACTATAGGCTACAGGTCTGACAAGGGATGCTGGGACTTTTTGGTCAGTAACATTTAGAAGATTATAGGCTACAGGTCTGACAAGGGATGCTGGGATTTGTACTTTAGGCGACAGGTCTGACACGGGATGCTGGGATTTGTAGTTCAGTAACAGTTAGAAGACCACAATCGGCAGGTCTGACAAGGGATGCTGGGATTTGTACTATAGGCTACAGGTCTGACAAGGGATGCTGGGACTTTTAGGTCAGTAACATTTAGAAGATTATAGGCTACAGGTCTGACAAGGGATGCTGGGATTTGTACTATAGGCTACAGGTCTGACAAGGGATGCTGGGACTTTTTGGTCAGTAACATTTAGAAGATTATAGGCTACAGGTCTGACAAGGGATGCTGGGATTTGTACTTTAGGCGACAGGTCTGACACGGGATGCTGGGATTTGTAGTTCAGTAACAGTTAGAAGACCACAATCGGCAGGTCTGACAAGGATGCTGGGATTTGTACTATATGCTACAGGTCTGACAAGGGATGCTGGGATTTGTAGTTCAGTTCAGTAACAATAAGAAGACCACAGGCTGCAAGTCTGACAAGGGATGCTGGGACTTTTAGGTCAGTAACATTTAGAAGTTTATAGGCTACAGGTCTGACAAGGGATACTGGGATTTGTACTATAGGCTAGGTCTGACAAGGGATGCTGGGATTTGTACTACAGGCTACAGGTCTGACAAGAGATGCTGGGATTTGTACTATAGGCTACAGGTCTGACAAGGGATGCTGGGATTTGTAGTTCCGTAACAGTTAGAAGACCCCAAGATGCAGGGCTGACAAGGAATTCTGGGATTTGAAGGTCAGTAAACAGTAACAAGATTATAGGCAGCAGGTCTGACAAGGGATTTTGGTATTTTTAGGTCAGTAACAGCTAGAAAACTACAGGCTGTAGGTGTGACAAGGGATGCTGGGAGTTGTACTATAGGCTACAGGTCTGACAAGGGATGCTGGGATTTGTACTATAGTCTAAAGGTCTGACAAGGGATGCTGGGATTTGTAGTTCATTAATAGCTAGAAGACTACAGGCTGCAGGTGTGACAAGGGATGCTGGGACATTCAGGACATGAGTAACAGTGACTGGGAAGTTGCAGCTCCAAAACTTTTTCCTTTAAAGCTTTTTAAGAAGTCAGTTCTATATACAAAGTGAGGTCTAAAGAGAAATATGGATATTAATAGTATTGGAGGGAAAACAGCAAGTGGCCAACTGTCGCTCCAAACACTGGGTGACCCTGTTATATGGGAACATGGGGATTTCAGACTTTTGCCCTTAATAATTGCTTAAACTTTTACTGAAAAGCTTTTTAATAAGTAAATGTTATATACAAAGTGAGATATAGAGAGAAATATGAATATAATAACATTAGAGGAGAAACCTGACAGCAAGTGGCCAACTGTCAACTGTCACTCCAAACACTGTCAGTGACCCCTGTTATATGGGAACATGGGAGATTTCAGACTTCTCCCCTTAAGAATTTCTTAACTTTCCCTTAACAGCTTTATTAAGAAGTAAATGTTATATACAAAGTGAGATACAGAGAGAAATATAAATATTAATAGCATTAGAGGAGAAAACCTGAACAGCAAATGTCACTCCAGATGTTGCTATAGTGACCCCGTTATATGTTAACATAGGAGATTTCAGACTTTTTATTATTTCTTAACTTGCACTTATTTTAAATATAAAGCAATTGGAATCCCAAATATTATTTTATACTTATTTTAAATATAAAGCAATTGGAATCCCAAATGTTATTTTATACTTTCTGTATTTAGCCTGACAGGTGTGTAGTCTCCCTGCATCCCTGTTCCTTCCCCCAACCCCAACTCTCCTATAATCTATTAAAATGACAAAACCAAGGCTAATATCCCAGGTGCCACCTAGTGACTCAATTTAGTAGTGATTTTCTTCATTTATATCATTATTTTCCATAAATTGTCTCCAGTGTGTGCTGTGCATCCACTTACCTCTGATCCCAGAAATGAAAGTGAGAAATCCGTTATTTAACGGTTGTCTGTGCGGCCAAATGCCAGGATGTACTTCTGTGTATTTATCCTGAGTTGTCTGTAGTCTGCCTGTTTCCCCATTCCTCCCATAATGATATTTTCTATTAGAATATACACAAAACCAAGGCTAATATCCCAGCCACTAGCCAATGTCACACTCAAATAGTGATTTTATATATTTGATTGTCATGCAGATGTATCTGTCTCTGCAGTTTCCTGTTCTTTAGACAATGTGACCAACAGCAGAAATATTCCCGGACCAGAAAACCGCTTTCAGAGACTTGTATAAATGCTGGTAAGTGACAAATACTCAGGCTTTTCTGCTGGGAGTGTAAGGGACCTCCGTGCTGAGTGCAGTGCTAATATATTTGCATGTTCTAAAGAAGTATGGGGCGTTTGACTTGCTTTGGTTAGACTTGCTTTTGGGGTGTTGGCTGGACAAAGAGATGGGATGGTGCGCTGAGCTTGACTCTGCAAAGAATTAGGCCAGGGCCATACCCTTTAAGTTGCCACCGAACATGCCTTCAGAAATGTTTTTGAACTAACATAGCTGCTATTGATCCTCATTCTAATTCTCCCCTCATTCTCCTACTTTGACCACACTCTACTTGTGCCTCCTTTGTAATTCCAATTTTTTGAATGCAAAAAACATTTTAGGGTGTGACCTGATAGGAACTGACTGAAGCCTGTATTTGCTTGTGTGAAAGCAGGGATGTAATGGGCTATCTCCTCCCTCCTCCTCCTACTGTGCTTCTGGCAGGCACCTCACTGCTCATTTGAAACACAGGCAGGAACTGTAGCAACTATAGGATATGAATTTCTTTTAACCCAGAGTGAAACCATATCTGTCAGTGCCAGCAAGTTTGAGGGGTATTTTTATTTATGATTTATCTCATTTAGATCCCATGTTTATTGGAAGGGGACACTGGCTCTATATTGGTACAGGACCAGTGATGCTGACAGTATTGTTAGATATGCAGTGAAGCAAAGAATTACAAATTGATGGACAATAAGAATTACTCTCCCATTTTGGCATGTTTGACCATTTGGGAGGTTTAGACAGTGTCGGACTGGGACACCAGGGGCCCACCCAAAAACCTTTGACAAGGGCCCAC
Source organism: Xenopus laevis (assembly GCF_017654675.1). Classification (NCBI taxonomy): domain Eukaryota; kingdom Metazoa; phylum Chordata; class Amphibia; order Anura; family Pipidae; genus Xenopus; species Xenopus laevis. The sequence continues at coordinate 15,257,542 of NC_054388.1, read as the reverse complement.
CAATTAATCTTAGACCAGGGGCCCATTATTTTTCTTCCTCTCCTCACTCAACTTCTATTCTTCCTAGTCTCTTTTCTTTACATACTATACTCTATTTTTCTATATTTAGCCTATTTGTTCTGATAAAAATAGGGAATGGCCATGGAAAAGGCCAAATGTTTAGCAGCATGAGGGCCCACTGACACCTGAGCCCACCGGGAGTTTTCCCGGTATCCCTGTGGGCCAGTCGACACTGGTTTAGATAATTCTGAGCCATTAGTGGATTGAGTTGAATGCATTTCTGTTGGTTGTGCTAAAAGAAGCAATGCCACAGCTATTTTCAGCTTGTCTAATTTATTCAGTTAGTTGGGTTGACTTTATGGAGAAATAGTTTGATACCATTTCATGCACGCTTAATTCTCCGAGTGCCATACTTTATATGGAATTGTGATGCTTCAATTGGTCTGTAATGTGTGTAATATTACCCGTCGGCATTGAGCCCCCATTTTATGATGGCCTTAGTGATTCCCGAGAACTGCGTTATTTTTTTTCAGGTGGCTTTGACTAACAGGAAAAAAATGTGGGAGTACAAAAGGGCTCCATCGTCCAATCAATGGATAGAATGCTTCTGCATATTTAGATGAAGCATTTTCACATAAGGGCTATTTTATCTTTCGAGACCTATAATGTTTAGGGGTGTTGTTTCCCTTTAAGACAGTGAAATCCTATTGACTGGAATGTTTCTGCCATGTCATAACTTATCTGGCTCTTCTCATTTATCTCTGCTATCACCGTCTCTCCTACAACAGGTCTGCCAGGCGGATGTCTAAGAAACATCGGAGAAGATCCTCATAATGCATCTGGAAAAAGAGACCGCACAATCTTAATACTCACCATGCAAAAAAACGAAAAGGGTACGTATGCCTATAGGCTAATGAAACTGCATCATCCCCAGTGACCACATTTTCAATTCTTTAGGAATGATTGTTTCCATTCTTTGCAGGAGCCAGTAACCCTGGCTGCTTACTTGCAGGAAACTGGGAAATTTCTTGTGCAGCGGAGTTTTAATTAAATCCATGTCCATCATGGTACTTTGCTGTTAAACTTGCAATTGATTTCCTCACATAGTCATCAATGTACTTCGCTCATATTACATACGCAGACAAATTATACTCTCATCGTGGTTCTGGTCCCCCTGCTTACATCCATCCAGCACTGGCTTAGAATCTACTGTGTTGTGTGTTTCGACCAGTGCAAGTTTGACTTCTGATTCTTCTTGAGAGACGGCACTAAAAAGATGTGACTGTTGGCGTAAGGGGTTCACTGATTTTCTACTACTTTCTTTTGCAGATCCAGTACTAAAGACAGACACGCTCCAGTAATCAGGGGCCAACCCACAAGCAGCCATCATGGCACCACCTCTCCAGTGAGTGCTAATCTCAGCAGTAGATAACTGATAGCAATAGTGTGACACAGCAATAGGGACCTTTTATGATAGGTTGGGACTCTTAACACAAATTATTTATAGCTAATAAACTGTAGGTAACCTAAGGAGGTAAACCTATTTTCAAACTCCCATGAAGCAAGTTGTAGGGATACTGTAGCTCAGCACTGCCCTGCCTTCATGATTTGCACTGTAAACTTACCATAGTGTTGTTCAACCTTAGAGTGGACAAGGGTCCGTTACCTATTTCCATAAGTCAATTAGCAGACTAGTAGTCATCACGACTTTCACTTTCTTCCTTAGTTGGGTGCACGTCCTCCAATGGCCACTTTCCACTGGCAATACTGACAAAGAAGTTAGTCCAGCACCCGCAGTTGATAAAAGACCCGCAGTTGATAAAAGACCGCATGATCTGAAACGTTGCTGTAATCCCCTTGCACCAATAAAGGCTGTTTTATTTAAAACTGTTCTTTGTCACTATTTCCTTTGTCATACAGATTTTTTTTTTTCAGGAGGAGGAACATTCTGGCGAAGTCTAAAAATTCAGTAGAACAAGAGCTTGAGAAAATGCAAGTGCTTCAGAAGGAAATGCTAGAGAGTCTCAAGAAAAATGAGCATTCCATGAAAGTTGCCATATCTGGGCAGGTGTGTACATATTAGTGAGAGTAACTATATTTCCCTGATCCAATACAACATGAAATTTGGCTTAATTCTTTCTAAATAAGTCTGTTCCTGCCTTCCAATACTGGACCTTTGTAAAGAGACGTTAGATACCATATTTGTTATCCTTGGCATTATCTCTTACCAAATTTGACCATACAATTAACTTCATCTGGGACTACTGGCAACTTTCAAAAGTCAACCATGACTTTGCTTTCATGGAACAAAGGCCTCAGATTTTTCATCAATGCCTGAGTAACTTTGGATGCAATGATTAACCAGCAACTCCTCTGCATTTGGTACCTCTGACCACCAAGGATCATTATAGGCCTCTTCTATCTTTGTTGTCAATAAAGGAGGGCAGGGGTGCATGAGAAAAAAATCCAACGGCACAGAAAGGGAAAAGTGAACTGGATCAGAGTGAGAGGTAGATAACAAAGAGAGAACAGTGAAACAAATAAAGAAAAGGTGAGGGGATACTAAAACAAGAAAAATAAAAGAAAGCTCTGATAAAGATAAGAGAACTGAGTAAAAATAGAGGCCTGAAAAAGTACTGGCTGTCAATGAACACTTTTCTGTGGAGAATAGACACTCCCATTCTTCATTTCAACCTAGAGTATCTCATCTGCTCTTACATAATGGTTTTTCAGAGGGGTTTTTCTTTTTTAAGGTTGTTTTTGCATCACTGCCCTTTGCACTGAAGGGGGGTATTATTTTAAAAGATTTGTATAAAATGTCTCCTTTAACAGACTATCAGGAAAAAGTGTGGCTTTCCTAAGCTAAATGGTGAATCTGAACATCCTCCATGGTTGCATCTTGCAATACTATGTATTCTGGGCCAGTACCCATTTAAGGTGCACTCCACATAGTATGTCCTTTAGCTTTGGCGGCATGGACATGCAATCCTTTCCTGATATTTACTGGTGGATTTAATACAAGGAGAGCCTGTCTTCCATTGTACAGTGGACTGTAGCGGCATCAATATAGTGAGCAGGATGAATCCAGTGTGTATTTGCTCCTGTTGATACCATGGCATTCTATTCCTGAGGAGGAACTCTGAGCAGTCCTCTTTTTAAAAGTAGTTCATCCACATGTGAAGGCTTTGAGCTGGCTACAGCAAAAGGATGTGGAAAATAGGCAGGTTGAGAGTGCTTACAAGATGGAAATTGATTAAGCATGGTGATGAATAGGGATAATATCTTACCCCTAAAGAAAGTGGCATGGCTGTAGAGGCAGGTAGCCATACTTTGTTAGGTGTAAATAATGGTGTTTAACGCATTTTTCATAATAATCCATCACACCCAACCCTGTAGTCCATTGGTATCACTATGTAGAATAGGAACATTCTTCAAGCACGTCACAGGCAACTTTGAGAAGTAAAATTATGCTTTGCAAATAAACTTAAAACTTGTGGTTTTAATTATTAAATGCTGAAATTGTTAACTGCAAGCCTGCCAATTTTTGCTTTCCTACATCTATCCTTGTAAGGAGTATTAGGCCCTGGTTTAGGACATAGCTGTGCAACTCAAAGCACCAGAGTGAAAGCAGCTCTGGCATTTGCTATAGCCTTAGTAAAAGGTGTCACTCACTCTTTCTTATTAAATATATATATATTTTTTAGAACCTGCTCTGGAATATACTAAATTACCGCACTCCCTCTCTATCCCAGCTCAGCCACACCCCTACTTTCTCAGCTCAGCCACACTTCTACTCTCTCCTTCACTATCCCAGCTCATTTACACTCCTACTCTCCCTCAATATCCCAGCTCAGCCACATGCCTACTCCTCAAAATGAATCAACCTAATGAATTCCTGACACCATCTTTGGGAATATTCGGATACCCGACCCTATATTTGCCACTAGGTGGGGCTGTTTAAATAGGAAAAGGCGCTTGCACACAGCTGCTTTGAGAAGCCCTCTGAATAGGAGCTCTGAATAACCACCCCCAGCTCCTGGTAATGAGTAGTTGTTAATAACTTAGTAAGGACTGTGCCATAAAATTGCCCCTACCTGATTTTGTGATCAAGAGGGAAGAGGCGGCGTTATACTTATAAAGGTGTTTGTCACATTTGTAATTACATCCTGATGAAGGGAGGTTGTACTCCCAAAACGTTGATGTTGGTGGTGATGTAAATTAATAAAGAGGGGGCACTTTCCCCACTGCAGAAATTTGTGTGTGTGCGGATCCGTGAACAAAAAGTTGCTGTTAGTAACGACTTTGCCATAAAATTGCCCCTATCTTATACAGTATGTTTCTGTCTACTAGGGATGCACCGAATCCACTATTTTGGATTTGGCCAAACCCCCGAATCCTTTGTGAAAGATTCGGCCGAATTCCGAACCGAATCTGAATTTGCATATGCAAATTAGGGGTGGAAGGGGAAAACATTTTTATTTCCTTGTTTTGTGACAAAAAGTCACGTGATTTCCCTCCCCGCCCATAATTTGCATATGCAATTTAGGATTTGGTTCGGCCGGGCAGAAGGATTCGGCCGAATCCTGGGCGAATCCTGCTGAAAAAGGCCGAAATCCTGGATTCGGTGCATCCCTACTGTCTACACTAGGCACCTGCTTCAGTACAGATCCTTCAGTAAAACAATAAAGTCCTTTCACCTTTTGAATAGGATGCCTATAATCCTGAATATTTTTAGGAGTCAAGATTCCTAGAAATAATTATCAATGTCCCTATAGGTACCATGATCTACTGCAAAAAGAAATCTCACTTTATTTTTGGGGGTCGTGGTGACCCACCACATACAGATTCAAATGCCCTGCTTTAAATGAAGAGATTTTCTAGAAATGCTACCTGTGCTCTTTGGTTTGGCCTAGAAACCCCCCATGTTGCATATCTGGTGTATAAGGCATGGCTGATATGTTGGCTTTTATACATGAACTTTGGTTCCTTCAGCTCCTCTTGCCCCCCCCCCCGGGATCACATTTCTCTGAGCAAACAAATTGAATTCACAAGCTCTAAACTTTGTGCCAAGGTGGAATCCTTTGACCATGGACTATGTCTGGTAAACATGAAAGGGAGGGTAGGGATTATATAAATTACATAGCCAGGGCAGGTGCAACTTGTGAGAATCCAATGCATTGTCACTCCTCAGGGCAACCAGTTAATACTAATCCCTTGATTACTAGACACAGTTCTACTAGATACAGGTAGTAATGCCCCCCTACTGTACTAGGTCCAGGAAGTCACTAGTTATGTATAGGAGGCTATCCACTCCAAATGTAATACTAATAATGGGTATCTAACAGGGCAACAGTTGGGTTCAAAGACACTGTGTTTTTCCAGCTGAACCGTTCTACTTGACACTGCGTAAGGACACGGTGGAAGAGCAGATCCAGAGAACACAACTAACAGCCTCTCCCAGTCCTAGTGGGGGCAGGAAAACACAGGACACACCAGTGATGGATATAAAATTCACAGAGAGGTAACTTTATCACAGTACGCAAATAGGGTGATAAACTATTAAAGCTTTTTTTTTCTCCACTGTCCTACTAGTAGCAGAAGCAGTAGAAATACAGGAGGGAAATATACATTTTGGCAAGTATACATTTCTTCCTGTCCCTGCCCCAGTGAAGTTTACAATCTGAAATCAGCGCCTGCCCCCGTGGAGTTTACAGTCTAATTCCCTGTCACATTCCCACTAGTCCTTGTCCAGTGGAGCTTACAATCTATAGTCTGTACAACATTCCCATCGGTCCTTATCCCAAAAAGCTTGAAGGCCCCTATCTCATTCCCATTAGTCTATGCCTAGTGGAGCTTACAATCCATGATCCCTATCACATTCCCACTAGTCCCTGCCCAGTGTTACCCTATCACATTCCCACTTATCTCTGCCCATTGGCACTTACAATTTAAGGACCCTATCACATTTCCATAAGCCTCTGCCCAGTGATGTAGTAATTCTAGGTCCCTATCACATTTGCATCTCTCCCTGCACCAGTGAGCTTACAATCTAAGGTACCTATTCCATTCCCATCATGCCTAGTGGAGCTTTCAGTCTAAGGCCCTTATCACATAACCCATCTACCCTGCCCTAGTGAGCTTACAATCTTTGCCCTCTATTACATTACTATCAATCCCTGCCCCTGAGAGTTTACAATCTAAGGTCCCTGTCCCAGTGAAGCTTATAATCGAAAATCCCTATCACAATCCTATCAGTTCCTCACCCTGTAAGTTTACAATCTAAGGTCCCTATCATATTGCCATCTGTTCCTGTTCCAGTGCACTTACAATCTAAGGTCCCTGGAATTATTCTAGGTAGGTAGAATTGGGCCAAGTAGTAATTATATTTCCATGTGATGCCTTACTATTCCACACATATTCTCTCCCATTCTGCCCAAATACCTGGAAATAATCAGTCTTTGTTTATGTGCCAGTGGGCTCTTTGGAGAAGTTCATCTCTTGTGGTGAAAGTTCTCAGCAGTAAAGATCGGGTAAGGATAAGGATAATGAGGAAAAATAGTGGCAAAGTAAAACCAAAAATAAGTCGATATAATAAGCACACGCGAAACAATACGAATAAACCACCTGAAAAGGTAATATTCCAATATATTGACAACATTAGAATATATAAAATACACACCTTATGTTTAAATCATTAAAAAATCAGACATTTCATTATGAGCAGGGTTTTTAGCTAATAATGTGTCCAATTCTCATCACTATAGTTCCCTATGAATCTGCATTTTGAGAAACCATACAATTTATCACTCTTTTAGACCTATGTTCCCTATATCTCACTTTTAGTCTGACTCATATACTGCGACCCATGGTCGTATGCCAGTAAGTAGCTCAGAACCCCCCCATGTAAATGTGATCTTTACTTTCAGCTCTAACACTTCCCCTGTTGTTTTGGAGGAGAAAGAATAATTTTTATGGTGAGTAAATGCATCTCTTTTTTCCCCCACATCTGAACAAGCTCACAAGAAGGTCTCTATCCTCGTGTATTGGAATTTCTTAAATGATACCCTAGGGCAGGAGTGCCCATACTTCTACATCCATAAAAGCATTGTTAGCATTCTGTTCCATGAAAAATACATAAATACTGATTTATGGGAAAATGTATATTGCTTTATTTAACAAACAATATTTCTCAGGTAATCTTAAAGGAGATGGATAGCTACGGAGGCATTTTATTGCCAATAGATTAGCTGCAATAGTGCAAGCTAGAATGCTATATATATATATATATATATATATATATATATATATATATATATATATATATATATATATATATATATATATATATATATATGTATATATATATATGTATTATATGTATATATAATATATGTGTAGAAGCTCTCTGTTTGTTTAGGATAGCAGCTGCAGTATTAGCTTGGTGTGACATCACTTCCTGCCTGAGTCTTTCCCTGCTCACTTATAGGTCTGGGCTCATGATTACAGCAGAGAAGGGAGGGCGGGGGGGGAGAGCAAACTGAGCATGCTCTTGCCCGGGGCAAGGAAGTTTAAAGCTGAAGGCAGGAAGTCTGATACAGAAATCCATGTGTACACAGAAGGAAAGAAATGCAGTGGTTTTTTTTTGACAGGGGGACTCAGCAGCAGCATTACTTTGATGGTTTACTGGTATATTTAGTGGCCCTTTCTTATAAGCCTTACTTAGTTTTTAACTTTTCCTTCCTTTAACATAATAAATATCATGATAAACATGAAATATAGGAGGGTGATTTAGTCAAGCTGTTGGTTGACAGTGTCTTGAGATCTACTGATCACCAGCTAAAGGTCTACTAATAGATCCTGATCTACCTTTTGGCACCTCTGCCCTAGGGTTAGTGTCCAGAATAACTGTAGATAAAATACTCAATACCTAGCTAAGCAGGATTGGATCTCTCTATAATGTGGATTAAAAGCGATACAGAAAATGGGATTACAGTATTTGTATCTCATTTCTGTTTAACCCTTTAAGTGCCACAGAACCTAGAATCTACGTTCTGTGAAAAGTAACTTGAAATTGCCACAGAACGTAGATTCTACGTTCTGCAGCACTTCCGGGTTGTGGAGCGGAAGGAGCGGCTGTTAGAGCCGTCGCTCAGTTCCGCTTCGATCCCCTGCCCCTAGGCAACGAGCAGAGCAGGGGATCGAGTGGCCCCTGGGGCCGATCGCCAGGGGCCCAAAGCCGGCAGCAGGCACGTGTTACTTACGTGTCCTGCTGCTGCAGCCTACACTGAGTCGTACGATCTCCGCCCCACAGCACAGAGACAGGAACCACGTCGCAGATGTCTTCCAGGGGCTCTGCTGATCGTCTGCAACAGTCTCAGCGACTTTTTCAGGTTAGTGCAACAATTACACACACAAACACACCAACACACACTTATTACAGTAATACACACTTAGATTCACACTTACACACACACTTACAGATACATTTTTTGGGGATTGGGGGGGGTCAATTACACTCACTGCACTTACATACACGTGCACACGCACACACGCGCACATAACATGTAATTTACCATTTGTACACACACACGCACATACATGGCATTGTGGCTTTTTTTTTTTTTCTTATCGCATCGTCTCTTTTTTGGCTGAAAAAAATGTTTTATTGCCATTACGAATAGCGTATTCGCTAACCGTACTGTGCAATATCTTTTGTATGTTATTTCGGTGATTATATTGCAATTTGGGGTATTTTGGTGCATTTTTAGCCATTTTATAGAATTTTTAGCCATTTTATTGCATTTTCAGCTCTGCATATGTTATGTTCACTTGTTTCTAGCCGTATAACCTGTTTGGCCCAGCTTGAATATTCAAAACTGTGATTCTGACGGCCGATAACACTAGTCTGGAAAAAAAACATTGATTTTTGTGGTTTTTATTGGATTTTTTTGCATTTCACTCTTTACTGCCTTATTTTGTTTTGCCTTGTAAATTTTATCTACTATATATCCATTTGGGGGTCTCTGTGCGCCACATAGTTTGGTATATCTATGGCATATTGGGCATCAAAGTGTTCAGTAGACACCTGGCGTTCATATTTAGGATGTTTTATGCTGATATGTTACGAAATGTGGGGCATATATGGGGTAAAATTCAAGCTTTCTGACAAATTTTTCAGAGATTTTATAAACCGTTATGTTCAGCATTGCTTTGCAGTTTGGCAGTTTTGCAGTAGAAACACATATTTACCCATATTGGATTCGTCAGAATGTGTATTTTCCGAAAATATATGGTTTTCTGGGGTCTCTGTACTGTTAGGGGGTCTAATGTTGCATAATACACACACCGGATGCTTATATTGCAGCAGCCAGCGCGTCAGCCGTGAAAATGTAAATACACTATTGTCATTTGGGGGGTCTCTGTGCGCCACATAGTTTGGTATATCTATGCATATTGGGCATCAAAGTGTTCAGTAGACCCCTGGCGTTCATATTAGGATGTTTTATGCTGATAAGTTACGAAATGTGGGGCATATAATGGGGTAAAATTCAAGCTTTGTGACGATTTTCAGAAATTTGATAAAAACCGTTACGTTCAGCATTGATTTGCAGTTTGGCAGTTTGTAGTAGAAACACTTATTTACCCATATTGGATTCGTCAGAATGTGTACTTTCTGAAAATATATGGTTTTCTGGGGTCTCTGTACTGTTAGGGGGTCTAATGTTGCATATTACACACACCGGGTGCTTATATTGCAGCAGCCAGCGCGTCAGCCGTGAAATGTATATACACTATTGTCATTTGGGGGTCTCTGTGCGCCACATAGTTTGGTATATCTATGCATATTGGGCATCAAAGTGTTTAGTAGACCCCTGGCGTTCATATTTAGGATGTTTTATGCTGATAAGTTACGAAATGTGGGGCATATAATGGGGTAAAATTCAAGCTTTGTGACGATTTTTCAGAAATTTGATAAAAACCGTTACGTTCAGCATTGATTTGCAGTTTGGCAGTTTTGCAGTAAGAAACACTTAATTTACCCATATTGGATTCGTCAGAATGTGTACTTTCTGAAAATATATGGTTTTCTGGGGTCTCTGTACTGTTAGGGGGGTCTAATGTCGCATAATACACACACCAGGTGCTTATTATTGCAGCAGCCAGCGTGTCAGCCGTGAAAATGTATATACACTATTGTCATTTGGGGTCTCTGTGCGCCACATAGTTTGGTATATCTATGCATATTGGGCATCAAAGTGTTCAGTAGACCCCTGGCGTTCATATTTAGGATGTTTTATGCTGATAAGTTACGAAATGTGGGGCATATAATGGGGTAAAATTCAAGCTTTGTTGACGATTTTCAGAAATTTGAATAAAAAACCGTTACGTTCAGCATTGATTTGCAGTTTGGCAGTTTGCAGTAGAAACACTTATTTACCCATATTGGATTCGTCAGAATGTGTACTTTCTGAAAATATATGGTTTTCTGGGGTCTCTGTACTGTTAGGGGGTCTAATGTCGCATAATACACACACCAGGTGCTTATATTGCAGCAGCCAGCGTGTCAGCCGTGAAAATGTATATACAACTATTGTCATTTGGGGGTCTCTGTGCGCCACATAGTTTGGTATATCTATGCATATTGGGCATCAAAGTGTTCAGTAGACCCCTGGCGTTCATATTTAGGATGTTTTATGCTGATAAGTTACGAAATGTGGGGCATATAATGGGGTAAAATTCAAGCTTTGTGACGATTTTCAGAAATTTGATAAAAACCGTTACGTTCAGCATTGATTTGCAGTTTGGCAGTTTGCAGTAGAAACACTTATTTACCCATATTGGATACTTCAGAATGTGTACTTTCTGAAAATATATGGTTTTCTGGGGTCTCTGTACTGTTAGGGGGTCTAATGTCGCATAATACACACACCAGGTGCTTATATTGCAGCAGCCAGCGCGTCAGCCGTGAAAATGTATATACACTATTGTCATTTGGGGGTCTCTGTGCGCCATATAGTTTGGTATATCTATGCATATTGGGCATCAAAGTGTTCAGTAGACCCCTGGCGTTCATATTTAGGATGTTTTATGCTGATAAGTTACGAAATGTGGGGCATATAATGGGGTAAAATTCAAGCTTTGTGACGATTTCAGAAATTTGATAAAAACCGTAACGTTCAGCATTGATTTGCAGTTTGGCAGTTTGCAGTAGAAACACTTATTTACCCATATTGGATTCGTCAGAATGTTGTACTTTCTGAAAATATATGGTTTTCTGGGGTCTCTGTACTGTTAGGGGGGTCTAATGTTGCATATTACACACACCAGGTGCTTATATTGCAGCATCCAGCGCGTCAGCCGTGAAAATGTATATACACTATTGTCATTTGGGGGTCTCTGTGCGCCACATAGTTTGGTATATCTATGCATATTGGGCATCAAAGTGTTCAGTAGACCCCTGGCGTTCATATTTAGGATGTTTATGCTGATAAGTTACGAAATGTGGGGCATATAATGGGGTAAAATTCAAGCTTTGTGACGATTTTCAGAAATTTGATAAAAACCGTTACGTTCAGCATTGATTTGCAGTTTGGCAGTTTGCAGTAGAAACACTTATTTACCCATATTGGATTCGTCAGAATGTGTACTTCTGAAAATATATGGTTTTCTGGGGTCTCTGTACTGTTAGGGGGTCTAATGTTGCATAATACACACACCAGGTGTTTATATTGCAGCAGCCAGTGCGTCAGCCGTGAAAATGTATATACACTATTGTCATTTGGGGGTCTCTGTGCGCCACATAGTTTGGTATATCTATGCATACTGGGCATCAAAGTGTTCAGTAGACCCCTGGTGTTCATATTTAGGATGTTTTATGCTGATAAGTTACGAAATGTGTGGCATATAATGGGGTAGAATTCAAGGTTTGTGACGGATTTCCGAAATTTGATAAAAACCGTTATGTTCAGCATTGCTTTGCAGTTTGGCAGTTTGTAGTAGAAACACTTATTTACCCATATTGGATTCGTCAGAATGTGTACTTTCTGAAAATATATGGTTTTCTGGGGGTCTCTGTACTGTTAGGGGGGTCTAATGTCGCATATTACACACACCAGGTGCTTATATTGCAGCAGCCAGCGCGTCAGCTGTGAAAATGTATATACACCATTGTCATTGGGGTCTCTGTGCGCCACATAGTTTGGTATATCTATGCATATTGGGCATCAAAGTGTTTAGTAGACCCCTGGCGTTCATATTTAGGATGTTTATGCTGATAAGTTACGAAATGTGGGGCATATAATGGGGTAAAATTCAAGCTCTGTGACAATTTTCAGAAATTTGATAAAAACTGTTATGTTCAGCATTGATTTGCAGTTTGGCAGTTTGCAGTAGAAACACTTATTTGCCCATATTGGATTTGTCAGAGTGTGTCCTTTCTGAAAATATATGGTTTTCTGGGGTCTCTGTACTGTTAGGGGGTCTAATGTCGCATAATACACACACCGGGTGGTTATATTGCAGCAGCCAGCGCGTCAGCCGTGAAAATGTCTATACATATTGTTATTTGTGGGTCTCTGTGCGCCACATAGTTTGGTATATCTATGCACATTGGGCATCAATCTGTTTAGTAGACCCCTATGTTTATATTTAGGATGCTTTATGCTGGTAATGATACATGGACAATATGATGCTGGGAAATTTGAAGCTTTGAGGCAATTTCCAGATATTTCACCAAAACCGACAATTTGTGGGAAAGCCTTGCGACTCAGTAGTTTGGAGCAGAAAGGCATGGGTACCCATTTTAGATTCAGTAGAATGTGTACTTTCCAAAAATATAAGGGTTTGGGGGGTAAACATATATTTCTGTGTTTTTACCCCACAAAAATGCAGTCAATGTGTTGATTTTTCATTAGCTGAAGTTACCCACGGGACTGTTTGTATGCGCTAACTTCATTTTGGGGCCTCTAAATGCCAGATACTTTGGTAAACCTATTAACAATGGCCACCAAATGTTCAGAGGAACCATGGCAATCATATTTAGGGTGCTTTTCTTAGTGCATAATGATACATGGGTGATATGGTGCTGGGAAGTTGAAGGTTTGAGGCAATTTTCACATATTTCACCAAAACCGACAATTTTGGGAAAGCCTTGCGACTCAGTAGTTTGGAGCAGAAAGGCATGGGTACCCATTTTATATTCGGTAGAATGTGTACTTTCCAAAAATATATGGGTTTGGGGGGTAAACATATATTTCTGTGTTTTACCCCACAAAAAATGCAGTCAATGTGTTGATTTCTCAGTAGCTGAAGTAAAGTCCTGATCAATTTGGATGTGCTAACTTCATATTGGTGTCTCTAAATGCCAGATACTTTGGTAAACCTATGCATAATGGGTATCAAACTGTTCAGTGGACCCCTGGCAATCATATTTCAGGTGCTTTTCTTGGTACCTAATATAGTTTTGGGATATGCGGAGCAGCAAAATAAAACCTTTGAAATGATTTTTCAGAATTTGAATTTTTTATTGAAAACCGCTATGTTCAGACAAGCTTTTATATTTGGTAGTTGGGAGTAGAGAGACATAGTTACCCATTTTGTAATCGCAGAATGTGTACTTTTCAAAAATGTATGGTTTTCTGGGGTAAACCTACGCTTTCAGGATTTTTTGCCTTGGAATCTAAAGCATGCCGTTTTCTGCCTTAGTGCTTTCAAAATTCGGTAATATAATGCCGGAGTTTTTGCTGTACAGAAATCCTAAATCTTCCTAAAACTATACATATCTCGTATTGGCACGTTCGAGAGACATAAGGCTTTCCAAATCAGTTGGATTTTCATCCGTAAAATGAAATATTTTTCTGGTATAAATTGATATACGATGAAAAATTGTCATTTTTAATTTTTTTTTGGTATTTAGCACTATAAATATTTTTGCACAGGTGGAAATACATGAAAACTCAGGCAGATTTAGAAAGCTCAGTTTCTACCGAAAAAAACAATGTATAGTTTTCCTAGGTAAACTATAGGTTCCCCTCAGAAAATGCCCCTAAAGTGAGAGAGCACAAAATGTTTCAAAAACGGCTGGCATTTCGCGTAAACAAAATGTGAAATTCTGCTGGCACTTAAAGGGTTAAAGGTGGAGGCAGACGGGGAGATTAGCCAGCGACAAATCTTCTCTACTGGGGGCAACTAATCTCTCCGAAATGACTTCCCGCTGGCAATGAGGATTAAACGCGATACAGAAGATGGTATTATCTGTACAGCTATGGGACCTGATATCCAGAATGCTTGGGACCTGGGGCTTTCCAGATAAGGGATATTTCTTTAATTTGGATCTTCATACCTTACTTCTATTAGAAAATCATGAAAAAACATTAAATAAATCCATTAGGCTGGTTTTGCATCCAATTAGGATTAATTATATCTCTTAGTTGAGATCAAGTACAAGGTACTGTTTTATTATTACAGAGAAAAAGGAAATTATTTTTAAAACTTTGAATTATTTGGATAAAATGGAGTCTATGGGAGATGGCCATTCTGTAATATGGAGCTCTCTGGATAACGGGTTTCCAGATAACGGATCTCATACCTGTATCCAGGGCCGGAACTAGGGGCAGGCAGAGTAGGCGTCTGCCTAGGGCGCAATAACAGGGGGGCACACTTCTAGGGGGAAATTTTTTTTATTTATTTTAAAATAAACCTTGGTTTAATTGTAGTGTATCTAGATTTAATACACCGACCGTGTGTGAATTTTTAGTAGTAGACTATAGTGCTCCAGCAGCGTTCCCCACCCCCTCTCTTACTTGCTGTCATTGGAGTTCCTGCGCTTTTCCATAATGCGCATGCGCTGTAGGAGGCGTATTGACGTCAACATTGTGCAGCGTTGAAACAGAAGTGGGCAGAAGAGAGAGGCACATTGCTGGCCTGGCGCGTTTGTGTGACGGACAACGAAGAGAGCTGCTGCTGCTGCGCACTGGGCTTATTTTCTGATGCTGGCATAGGTACAGATCCGGGGCAATAATTTTGCTGTTGCTGCTGGCCTGGCACATATTTGGGGGCAATATTTTGCTGGCACAGATATGAGGCAATATATGGCTGCTGACTGGCACATATACAGATTTGTGGGCAATATTATGGCAGCTGGCACAGATTTAGATTTGGGGCAGTATTTTTGCTCCTGGCAGAGGTACAGATTTGGGGGCAATATTTTGGAGGCTGGCACAGGTACAGATTGGGGGCAGTATATTGGGTGCTGGCAGGCAGAGGTACAGATTGAGGGGCAATATTTGGGATGCTGTTGGCACAGATTTGGGGGCATATTTTGGGAGGCTGTCACCAGGGGTGATCCTGGCCCCTCCGCTGCCTGAGCAGCAGCAGTTGCTGCTGCCCCACCTCCCCCGGAAGTTCGCTCTTAAAGTACCAGGAGCAGCATTTTTGCTGCCCCTGGTACCTAGTGGGGTGCTGCCGCCTGAGGCGACAGCCTCAACTCGCCTTATTGGCGAAGCAGCCCTGGCTGTCACAGGTACAGATTTGGGGGCAGTATTTTTGCTGCTGGCTGGCACGTACAGATTTAGAGGAATATTTTGGCAGCTGCACAGGCACAAATTTGGGGGGAAATATTTGGCTACTTGACACAGACACAGATTGGATTGGGCACTATTTTGGGCTGCTGGCTGGCACTGGTACAGATTTGGGGCAATTGTTTGACTGCTGCTGGCAAAGGTACCGATTTGGGGGCAATATTTTGGCTTCTGTTGGCACAGACAAATTTGGGGGCAATATTTTGTCACAGGTACAAATTTGGGGCTATTGGCACAGATACAGATTGGGGGTAATAATATGATGGCTTTTGCTGTTGGCATGGGTACATATAGCCATATGATGGGTGCTGGCACTGGTAAAGGGGGGCAATGAAGAAGTGGGCTAATTTTATGTGGCTGACTGATAGCAGCTGGCACATTTATTAATTCTATCTTGTTATCTCAGGTGGGGCAACATGTGTGACTTTGCTGTGACTGGGGGTTTTTGAGCTATAGCTGATTAGTGTTATGTGTGTGCTGTAATTGGGGGTGAGGGGCTGTTCCTAAGAATTCAGTATGCCTTAAAGGACCAGTAACATCAAAAATTTTTGTTAAAAAATTCATTAGTATACAACGAAAAATAAACACCAAGACAAATTAAACTTTTAAATAGCAAAGCCTTTATTAAGAAATAACTTACATATACTCCACTTCCTGTCCTCCTCAGAAACGGCGAAAAGGCGATCATCCATCCTGCAATGTTTGATTTCTCCTCCTGGCAATTCTACTGACAGCAGCGTGTTGGCTGGTGGAGCAGGGTTTGTGCTGGCTGTTCGGATCCCTCTGGGAAGGCTTCTCTCGGCTTTCTTTGGTATCTTGGCTGCTACCTAGAAGTGTCTCTCCTTCTTGAACTTTGCCTTGTGGCCCCTGGAATGTCCCCTGGAATGCCGCTTGGTGACCCGTGCTACTTTGCGGATGGCCGACCTAGCAGCGGTGGGTTTCTTATGCCTGTGCTTCCGGCTCAGCGTCTGCAGGTCTGAACAAGCCGTAATGTGAGCAGTTCCTCTCCGCAAGCTTGTGAATCGTGTCAGCACCAGTTGGCTGTACCGGCCCGACGGTTTCTTCTTCCTCTTCTTTCTGGCTGCTGCGGAAGAGGCTGCTCCATGGGGAGCTTTGTGCGGCAAGGTGCTGTGCACTCAGTTCCCGTTTGCGAAGTTGCACAGGCATAAGAAACCCACCGCTGCTAGGTCGGCCATTAGCAAACTCGCACGGGTCACCAAGCGGCATTCCAGGGGACATTCCAGGGCCACAAGGCAAAGTTCAAGAAGAAGAGACACTTCTGGGTAGCAGCCAAGATACCAAAGAAAGCGAGAGAAGCCTTCCCCAGAGGGATCCGAACAGCCAGCACAAACCCTGCTCCACCAGCCAACACGCTGCTGTCAGTAGAATTGCCAGGGAGGAGAAATCAAACACTGCAGGATGGATGATCGCCTTTTCGCCGTTTCTGAGGAGGACAGGAAGTGGAGTATATGTAAGTTATTTCTTAATAAAAGCTTTGCTATTTAAAAGTTTAATTTGTCTTGGTGTTTATTTTTTGTTGTATACTAATGAATTTTTTAACAAAAATTTTTGATGTTACTGGTCCTTTAAGGTGGCCATAGATGCAAAGATCCGCTCGTTTGGCGACATCGCCAAACCAGCGGATCTTTCCCCGATATGCCATTAACGAGCATGGCTATATCGGGGGTAATCTGTAAATCATCAAGCTGTCCTCGGACTGGACCTCAAACCTCACTCCTTGTTGGTTATCATTGTACCATTATCTTAATGGTTTAATTGAAGACGAACTACCACTTTATGTATTATAGTGTGTGGAAGTGTGGCCTACTATCTGGCATCCATTGCTTACACTGTTTGTTGTATAATTTTTTTAAATACAATACTTCTAATATATTTTACCTTATCATAAATATTGTGATCAGTCATTATTTTTATTACAAAAGATTTTATTATGTTATGATAAAGATGCAAGCAGAGTACAATTCTAAGACAGTCTATTGTGTTAAATACTTTTGTCACTGGCATCACCTACCTACCTTACATATTTATATAAATTGAAAGTTTCAGTCCTGAATATGTTGTTAGCTTTCTTTATAAAAAAAACAAACCACAATGGTAAGTGGGGGCACTGATTGAATGCCTTGCCTAGGGTGCCAAACTACCTTGGCCCCGCCCTGCCTGTATCTCATTTCTGTTGAAGGGTTGAGGCAGACAGGGAGATTAGTCGCCCAGCGACAAATCTTCTCTTCAGTGGATGATTAATCTCCCCGAAATGCCTTCCTGCTGGCAAGAATACGAATCACCAGTGGGATGGCATACAAATCGCTTCAGATTTCCAAAGTTTTCTTGAGAGACAACTTCGGGTGACTTTGTAAATACGAAAGCATTTGGAGAGATTAGTCGCCAGCAGTAGAGAAGATTTGTCACTGGGTGATTAATCTCCCCGTCTGCCACCACCCTAAAAGATATTTTATTGTTGATTTTGTCTATTAAAATATGATTACCGAAGTGGTGGACTCTCTCCTGATATTGGAATCCAAACCTAACAAGTCAGTTTGTTCCCATAGCCTGATTTCTCGCTTTATCAGCCACCCCTCAAACTCCTTCTCCTTAACCAAAATGGAGCGGATCCTTCCTAGCTATTTTGGATGGCGAATGCTAGATTTATATAAATATCCATAAACGGGTTATACACATAATTGTGAATTCCATTCACCCTCAGTTCCATAGACAGCTTCTATATGGCAACTTGGCGGGTGTTTGATCTCTGCCAGAGCCTCTTCTTGAAATCCCAGTTATTCCTTGCCCTCAGCACGAAATCAAAGAAAACACACTGTAACAGATGTCAATATATTTCCACTATTATACAAACTGAAGCCTAAACAATCATATTTAAGTACAGATACCCTAACCCTTTCATAATTGAATATTATCCAATGTTGTTTATGTAGACCAGGCTGATGCTCAACCTCAGTGCCAGAACCCTAATCCTGAGGAATGCAGAGTCCATTTAAGGACTAAACCATTACATGCAGACCAGGTCAATGTATATTGTGGATCAGAGTGCTCAACTTGCTGCCACAAATAGTCTGCCACCTCATTTGTCTAAATGCAAAATGTTGAAAATCTCAATAAAGAATTAATCCGTTAACATAGTTTTGAAGAGTGACATACCATTTACATCATGTGAAAAAACATAGATCGTCATCCTATCCCTGCTATCATGACACCCAGAAGAATCATTTTTGAAAAGACAATATCAGGGAAAAAGAATGTCATTTCTGGAATCTCTGTTCTCCAAAATACTTCTTATCCCTCCAAAACAAGTTAAGAATCGAAAAAGATCAATACATGTGGTTCCCAGAGCTACCTACTGGCACACTTGACTTGGATAGTCACTAATGCAGACTAAGAACCCAAAAATAAATCACAACCTGCAGGCCTACAAAAGTTAAGATTATCCTGACGGTCTTATACCAGCATTTACCAGCTCTCTACCTGATTTAATATGGCTTAAATGAAATCCCAATATGAACCCATGATCACCCTAAATCATGCCAGTGGAATCATTACATGCCCAATACATCTTTTTCATTCTTTAAATATACTATGAATCATTGTTTCCCACTATATACAGTGTTAACTTCTCTTCCCTGCCCCCTCTATTACCTGTAGAAATATCTGCCAAGTATATAAATCCATATGCTCCTAAAAACACAGTGTGCTCAAAGGTAAAACATTACACACAGCGCATTCACTTAACCATTGATGCACCAACCATATCTATAAGCTCTAATACTTCTCTGTCTAATACTCAGAATAAATATCATAATCCTTAAATCGCCCATCCATCCCAATATACTATCCATCCAGCCTTTACTCCATCTCTTCATTGCCCCAAATCCTTAATGCTGCCTTTAAAATAAAGATATTTAAAGGATTAATTAATATTAGTTGGTATCAAGTACAAGCTATTGTACTGTTGTATTGTACAGAAAATAGGAATCATTTTAAAATTTTGGGCTTATTTGGATAAAATGGGAGTCTTATGGGAACACAGGCCTTCCGTAATTTCAATCTCCTAAAATTAAGAGCAAGATCCCCATTAAAGATGTTACCAGTAGTGTTTACCGCTGCGGGCTGCAGTTCAGGAAAAAATAATTAGCCACGTACCAGCGATACAGAGGAAATCGAGCGACTTCTTCATCTGGCTCTGTAGTTTCGAGGATGAGGGGTCGGCTTTAGTTGGCTAAAGGAAAGCAAAGAGGTTCGGCTTCAGAATATCTTCTCTTCCGCAGCTATGTCTCCTGCACTCAGCGCCGTCCCAGAAGAGAGGCCAAACAGCAGCAGGCATGTCCAGCGGCAGCCCCCCACAGGCCTCCTTCACACTGTCAGTAGCCAGGAGGGAAATCAAAACACTGCAGCATGGATGTCGCCGTGTCGCCTGTTTTGAAGAGACAGGAATTGATTTCGGTAAGTATTTCTGAATATAAAGGCTTTGCTGTTTTAAAGTTTAATGTTCTTAGTTTATTTTCATTGTATACTAACGAATTTTTTAAAAAAATTTTTTGATGTTACTTCCTTTAAATAGATAAAACTTATGACACTCACCCCAAAAGAACCACACTCACCAGAACATTGACTGAAAGTTAACCGCCACCAAAAAACAGATAAATAATTGGCCAAACGTATACAATCAGTAATTGATATACACCCAAATAGTAACACATAGTTTAAAACAACTTTAAAACCCAAAAACCAAAAACAGGACTTCTGCAGAAACAAAACATAGGCAGTTGCAACATCATAGCAGATTGTAACATTTTGAACAGCAATTACCCCTTGATTCAAAAAACAATAAAAGGGCAAAAACTCATTTGTGTTCTTGGTTGTTCCTTTGGGTAAGTTCATAAGTTTTATCTATTTAAGGAATACCTTTGGTACTGTGAAAGGTCTGAAGAAAGCTCTTAGAGAAAGACCGGAACTCGACCAGTTCTTGTTTTTTTTAAAAAGTATTTAAATGAAAATGTGGACATTTTAAACTATTAAATCCCTGTGTGCACCTGACTCAAGATGGATTGATAATCACAGCCTCTTTAAGTAGCACCTGGGGCCTGCAATTTATGTATGGAGGCGCTCGAATATGGGATTCTGATATGTTATATATATATAATATATATATATATATAGTATATATATAATATATATATATATATATATATATAATATCTATATATTCTATATATCTATAAAATCTATATATAAAGACCAGCAGTCCGGGATGTTCTCTCCAGGTGTTCATTGATTTTAATATAATATTATATAATAGATATGCACTATTACCAGATTTAGTTACTCGGTGCTTGGTCAATTTCCGTTTACAGCAAAAAGAACTCGCACACATTTACAGTAATAAAACAGTGTTATTTATTCTTGATGCATTTTCCAACGTTTCGCCCCCCATTAGGGCCTTTATCAAGTATACAGGCATGTTAACAATGTGACACTTATAGACTATTTTAAATTGGCCCAAGTATGACGTCAAGACAGTGCTAGACATTCCAGAACAAACTTACACTGTACATATTTAAAGTGCAACCATATTCCACCACAAATGCCATGCTGTGCAAGTGCCTTGAATGTCCGAAATTGTTACAAAAGTGGTCCATTCGACTAAGTCTGTTCCATAGCCTGCAAAATTTGTACAAAAGATAATACTTAGTTCACCTTGACAGAATTACATTCACAATTTACTACAAAAGCCATTCAAGCTATTAAGCAATTTAGTATTATTTTCTTTATGAATCCAATCACATCATTCTCTCCAGGTGTTCCGTTATGAGAGTAGATCAGGTTAAAGAAAACAAGCTTAACACCAGTTTGTCGTTAAAGTCCCTTAGGACTACGCAATCTAGCTCATGGAACCAAAAAGCCTCTCTTCTTTAGTAAGTATTGTCAAATATTTCCACCTTCTCGACACCTACTGTACTTGTTCGAATGGCATGCACGGAAAGACGCTGGGACTTGCTTTGCTTCCGCCCAAATGTTTGGCCACTAACTGTGGATATGTGCTTGTTTTTTATTTGCCTTATTCTCTATCGAGGCGTCAAACGCTGCCCTGATTACTGCCCTGTGCATCTCCAAATGCGTTCCTGAGCATCCTGACTGTTTTACCACAGTAAATAATCTGCACGGGCATTTAATCATTATTAGAGCCACCATTGTAGATAAACAAGTCATGCTTTATTTCATATGTTTTAAACTGTCTAGGATTGAAAAACTGATTGCCCAGAATCAGACTGCTGCACATTAATGCAGCCACTGCACTTAAAGACCCCTGGACGTTGGACCAAAAATGCGTATGCGGTGGACTAGCAAATTATCAGTAGATCAGATGGACTCAAAATATCTTTTAGAATTTCCCTCGTTGATAACTAAACCTTGGTTGGTACGGCAGCTTTTGCAAACATTTCATCACTTGCTACTAATGCCAGTGTTTGATACACATTTACGTTATAAAGTCTGAACCTTCACCGTATGACTTACATATAAATTGATTCTCATTCGAGTTCCCTTTTTCTGGGGTTCGTACGGGGTTGTGGATCAGTTGTTGCGTCTTGCCCCCTAGGTCAAGATCTATGCCCATTGTTTCAAGACCAGTTCAGGAGGATAGCCCCTTAAACAAACTTATTTGGCCTATGATATTTAAATCTCCTCCCGGTATCTTTCTCCACTGGTTATACGTTATCCCATCTAAGCATTGGTGACTTAGGTAGAGAGTTCAATAAATGCTTTTGGATGCAACTCTATAATGTAAATGTATTCTTATCTGTTGGCTTTCACATATAGACAGGTCTCTGAATAGGGCTCCTGTTATAAATCCACATCCAAAAATTCAATGCTATTGCAATCTATAATTAAGGTGAATTTCACCGGATTTGTTAAATAATTTAAATGGCTCACCATTGTTCCAAATCTGTAATGGGGAACCTGTACAAAACATAAAGATATTCATCAATATACCCTGTTGGAAGGCGCCATATTTTTTGAATGAAGACGTTTAGTATGCGATTCATTTTCATTACACATGCCATTAAAGAATTGCGTAACTGGACCACTTTAATTCATTGCTGTCCCCCGCTGCGTTGATATAAAGTATGGCTTCTCCGAATTGATAGTTTTTATAAAGAATAAACCGCAACAGGGACAGAAAAAATTCACAAGGGGCCTTTATAGCACTGATTCTCATTAATCATCATGGAAACCGCTTCAATGCACCTCATGTGGATACAAGTGTAAAGACTTTGCACATCCATTGTGACTAGAACAAAATTAGTCACCGGTATATCAATACTTCTGACTTACAAAAATGATTTTATCCTTTCAGATAGCTCCCATCTTGCTGTATACATGGCTGGAGGAGGTAATCGACAAATTCTGCAATATTCTCATTTAACGAACCATTGGTGAAATAATGGCGGCCTGGTGGGCATGGACGAATGAACACTTTTTAACACATTTACGACACTTCAAGCACTTGCACAGCACGGAGCATCTTGTGGGGAATATAGGTACTCACTTTAAATATGTTGACAATGTTGTAAAGCTTGTTCTTGGAATGTCTAGCACTTCTATGACATCATACTTGCGCCAATTAAATGTTATATAAGTATCACTTGTTAACATGCACTTATCCTTGATAAAAGCCCTAATAGGGCCGGAAACGTTGGAAATGCAATCGAAGAATAAATAAATACACTGTTTTATTCACTGTAAAATGTGTGCGAGTCCATCTTATATATATATACAAAACCACGTATTGAAGAACCAGCACTCCAAATATTAAAACTTCAATGTATGTGTTGTTACCAATGTATCCAACGTTTCCGGTCCGTTTAGACCTTTCTCCTGGACATACTGTAACGATCTAAATTTGGTACAACACAATAAACAATGGAAGTTTTATAGGCAGTGGCTGGTTCCTTGAATACGTGGTTATATATATTTTAACCGTGAGGTTGTAGGACATACATCTATGTATGTATCTATGTATGTAGGACATACATTCTGATGCATGTAGAAGATCCCCTCACAGTACTGGTGCACATACACCATTTCATCCACCTCCATTAACGGTAGGGACTAGCAATCGCTGTTGAATGTTTTATAATCCTTTGACCTAACCCAACCTGTGCCTTTCTCAGGCCACCAATAGGGATTTATATACCTGGGCAGCCACTTCTCCTACATCATCAGCAGGGGCAGGGGAAAGCACAAGTAATAAACAACCATGTATAACTAGTGGGAAAACAATGATCTCCACTTACTTTCTAGATGAAAAAGATCTCATTGGCATCTCCACCTCATCAAAACATCTGCATGATATAAGGGTGATCCAACTGGTTCATCACTTTGATTTCATTTAAGCATCTCCTAAACACAAATAAAGAGACATTGGTAAGATACTGTAAAGACCCAGATAATCCTTACATTTTGTAGGCCTAGGTTCCCTGGTTCTCACTTTTTGGCTTCTTCTCTATAAGTCTGACTTATAGACTGCATCCCACAGTCACACCCCAATAAGTAGCTCTGAACCCCACATGTACATCTGATCCTTTTATCCAATTCTTACACTTCCCCTGATGTTTTGGAGGAGAAATAAGTACTTTTACGGAGAACAGATTCCCATGAAATGCATGACTTTTCCCTGGATATTGTCATTCACAAAAATGCCATTAACCTTCCTGGTTTCCCCATCATAGCAGGGATGGACGGACAGCCAATTTTACTCACTATGCACATTTACACCTTCAAAACTATGTAACTGATTAAAATTCTTATTTGAAAGATTCTCAACACATTTGCATTTACACAATGAGGTGCAGACTATTGTGGCACACAGTTGACGCCACTATCCACCAATATATCATGTCCTGCATGTAAAGGCTTTCAGTCCTTATGTCCCTGCATTCCTCAGGATTAGGGTTCTGGCACATGAGGGTTGAGCAAACCTGGTCCTACATAAGAACAACATTGATAATATTCCAATTATATGGAAAGGGTCTAGGGATATACTGTACTTAAATATATTTATTTCAGGCTTCAGTTTGTATAATAGTGGAATCATATTAACATCTGTAACAGATCCAGTTTTCTTGATCTCGTCCTTGAGGGCAGGAATAACTGGGATTCAAAAGAGGCTCTGGCAGAGAATCCCAAACAACCCCCCACAGTCCCACTAAATAGCAACTGTCTATGGAACCTGAGGGTAATAACTTCACAAATTATAGCTATACACCGTTTATGCATATTTATATAAATCTAGCAATCACCATCCAAAATAGCTAGGAAACATATATAACCATTCTCTCAGATTTTTCCAAGGATACGCTCCACCTTTGATTAAGGAGAAGGAGTTTGAGGGATGGCTGATAAAGCGAGAAATCAGGCTATGGGAACAAACTGACTTGTTAGGTTTGGATTCCAATATCAAGAGAGAGTCCACCACTGTCGGTAATCATATTTTAATAGACAAAATCAACAATAAAATATCTTTTAGGGTGGTGGCAGACGGGGAGATTAATCAACCAGCGACAAATCTTCTCTACTGCTGGCGACTAATCTCTCCAAATGCTTTCGTATTTACAAAGTCACCTGAAGTTGTCTGTCAAGGAAACTTCGGAAATATCAAGCGATTTGTATGCTATCCCACTGGTGATTCGTATTCTTGCCAGCATGAAGGCATTTCGGGGAGATTAATCATCCACTGTAAAGAAGATTTGTCTCTGGGCGACTAATCTCCCTGTCTGCCTCACCCCTTCAACAGAAATGAGATACAGGTATGAGATCCGTTATCTGGAAACCAGTTATCCAGAAAGCTCCATATTACAGAATGGCCATCTCCCATAGACTCCATTTTATCCAAATAATTCAAAGTTTTAAAAATGATTTCCTTTTTCTCTGTAATAATAAAACAGTTCCTTGTACTTGATCTCAACTAAAATATATAATTAATCCTAATTGGATGCAAAACCAGCCTAATGGATTTATTTAATGGTTTTTCATGATTTTCTAATAGACTTAAGGTATGAAGATCCAAATTACAGAAAGATCCCTTATCTGGAAAGCCCCAGGTCCCAAGCATTCTGGATATCAGGTCCCATAGCTGTACAGATAATACCATCTTCTGCATCGCGTTTAATCCACATTGCCAGCGGGAAGGCATTTCGTAGAGATTAGTTGCCCCCAGTAGAGAAGATTTGTCGCTGGCTAATCTCCCCGTCTGCCTCCACCCTTAAACAGAAATGAGATACAAATTCTGTAATCCCATTTTCTGTATCGCTTTTAATCCACATTATAGAGAGATCCAATCCTGCTTAGCTAGGTATTGAGTATTTTATCTACAGTTATTCCTGGACACTAACCCTAGGGCAGAGGTGCCCAAAAGGTAGATCAGGATCTATTAGTAGACCTTTAGCTGGGACCTTTAGCCTTATAAGAAAGGGCCACCTAAATATACCAGTAAATCCTAAAGGTAAGTCCTCTGTCAAAAGAAACACTGCATTTCTTTCCTTCTATTGTGTACACATGGATTTCTGTATCAGACTTCCTGCCTTCAGCTTAAACCTCCTTGCCCCGGGCAAGAGCATGCTCAGTTTGCTCCTCTCTCCCCCCCCCCGCCCTCCCTTCTCTGCTCTAATCTGAGCCCAGAGCTATAAGTGAGCAGGGAGAGACTCAGGCAGGAAGTGATGTCACACCAAGCTAATACTGCAGCTGCTATCCTAAACAAACAGAGAGCTTCTAAATAAATAAATAAATATATATATATATATATATATATATATATATATATATATATATATATATATATATATATATATATATATATATATATATAGCATTCTAGCTTGCACTATTGCAGCTAATCTATTGGCAATAAAATGCCTCCGTAGCTATCCATCTCCTTTAAGATTACCTGAGAAATATTGTTTGTTAAATAAAGCAATATACATTTTCCCATAAATCAGTATTTATGTATTTTTCATGGAACAGAATGCTAACAATGCTTTTATGGATGTAGAAGTATGGGCACTCCTGCCCTAGGGTATCATTGAAGAAATTCTAATACACGAGGATAGAGACCTTCTTGTGAGCTTGTTCAGATGTGGGGGGAAAAAGAGATGCATTTACTGACCATAAAAATAATTATTTCTCCTCCAAAACAACAGAGGAAGTGTTAGAGCTGAAAGTAAGGATCACATTTACATGGGGGGGTTCTGAGCTACTTACTGGCATACGACCATGGGTCGCAGTATATGAGTCAGACTAAAAGTGAGATATAGGGAACATAGGTCTAAAAGAGTGATAAATTGTATGGTTTCTCAAAACATACAGTATATGTTAGGGTAAAAATGCAGATTCATTCATATAGACTTCTTTTTGGTTTTACTTTGCCACTATTTTTCCTCATCATCCTTATCCTTACCCGATCTTTACTGCTGAGAACTT
Organism: Xenopus laevis; assembly: GCF_017654675.1. Taxonomy (NCBI): domain Eukaryota; kingdom Metazoa; phylum Chordata; class Amphibia; order Anura; family Pipidae; genus Xenopus; species Xenopus laevis. The sequence goes on along the minus strand of NC_054388.1, from coordinate 15,230,456 downwards.
TCACCACAAGGTTCAGGCCAGTAGACTTTGTGCAGAGATGAACTTCTCCAAAGAGCCCCCTGGCACACAAACAAAAACTGATTATTTCCAGGGATTTGGGCAGAATGGGAGAGAATATGTGTGGAATAGTAAGGCATCACATGGAAATATAATTACTACTTGGCCCAATTCTACCTACCTAGAATAATTCCAGGGACCTTAGATTGTAAATTCACTGGAACAGGGACAGATGGGAATGTGATAGGGACCTTGGATTGTAAATTTACAGGGTGAGGAACTGATAGGATTGTGATAGGGATTTTCGATTATAAGCTTCACTGGGACAGGGACCTTAGATTGTAAACTCTCAGGGGCAGGGATTGATGGTAATTTAATAGAGGGCATAGATTGTAAGCTCATTGGGGCAGGGTAGATGGGTTATGTGATAAGGGCCTTAGACTGAAAGCTCCACTAGGCATGGACTGATGGGAATGGAATAGGTACCTTAGATTGTAAGCTCACTGGTGCAGGGAGAGATGCAAATGTGATAGGGACCTAGAATTACTACATTACTGGGGCAGAGGGTCCTTAAATTGTAAGTGCCAATGGGCAGAGATAAGTGGGAATGTGATAGGGAACTTATAGATTGTAAACTCCACTGGGCAGGGACTAGTGGGAATGTGATAGGGACCATGGATTGCAAGCTCCACTAGGCATAGACTAATGGGAATGAGATAGGGGCCTTCAATTGTAAGCTTTTTGGGATAAGGACCGATGGGAATGTTATGCAGACTATAGATTGTAAGCTCCACTGGACAAGGACTAGTGGGAATGTGACAGGGAATTAGACTGTAAACTCCACGGGGGCAGGGGCTGATGGAAATGTGACAGTGATTTCAAATTGTAAACTTCACTGGGGCAGGGACAGGAAGAAATGTATACTTGCCAAAATGTACATTTCCCTCCTGTATTTCTACTGCTTCTGCTACTAGTAGGACAGTGGAGAAAAAAAAAAGCTTTAATAGTTTATCACCCTATTTGCGTACTGTGATAAAGTTACCTCTCTGTGAATTTTATATCCATCACTGGTGTGTCCTGTGTTTTCCTGCCCCCACTAGGACTGGGAGAGGCTGTTAGTTGTGTTCTCTGGATCTGCTCTTCCACCGTGTCCTTACAAGGCAGTAGAGGGGTCGAAGTAGAGGGACGGTTCAGCCCTCAGTGTTAGTACCCCCAATTTCTTGGCTTCATGGTCTTGAGTGCTGTTGGTCCTGTAAAGCCTTCCTCCTCTGTTTGACTGGACTGGCTGGAAGGAAACACAGTGTATTTTAACCAAACTGTTGCCATGTTAAACACAGTTACTTTTAGATACCCATTATTTGTATTCAATTTGGAGTGGATAGCCTCCTATACATAACTAGTGACTTCCTGGACCTACTACAGTAGGGGGGCATAACTACCTGTATCTAGTAGAACTGTGTCTAGTAATCAAGGGAATAGTATTAACTGGTTGCCCTGAGGAGAGACAATGCATTGGATTATCACAAGTTGCACCTGCCCTGGCTATGTGATTTATATAATCCCTACCCTCCCTCTCATGTTTACCAGACATAGTCCATGTTCAGAGGATTCCACCTTGGTTGTTTAGAGCTTGTGAATTCAATTTGTGATTGGCACTGTCACTATGGCACCTCCCCCATAGATCTGGGACTCTCAGAGCTCAGAGAAATGTGATCCCGGGGGGGGGGGAGAGGAGCAGAAGGAACCAAAATTCATGTATAAAAACCAACATATCAGCCTTGCCTTATACACCAGATATGCAACATGGGGGGTTTCTAGGCCAAACCAAAGAGCACAGGTAGCATTTCAAGAAAATCTCTTCATTTAAAGCAGGGCATTTGAATCTGGCATTTGAATCTGTAGGTGTTGATCCAAAACTGGGTTTAGGGTGGGTAACCATGACCCCCCAAAATAAAGTGAGATTTTCTTTTTGCAGTAGATCATGGTACCTATAGGGACATTGACATACCTCCCAACATTTTGGAAGTAAAAAGAGGGATATAAATTTTTTTTTTTAGATTGGATTCGGTTAGACTGTTCGATCACTATGCTTCCGTCCAATGAAGCCAATAACACATGGGAAAAGGAGTGATGAATTCCAGTCAAACGCAGTGGGTTGCTGCAAAACCAGTGCTTTTATTTAACACAATAAAAGCACTGGTTTTGCAGCAACCCAATGCGTTTGACTGGAATTCATCACTCCTTTTCCCATGTGTTCATTTTACAAAGTTTGGCAGGTTATAAAAGTTTGAAAATATTTCTCCTTATCTAAACTGTTAAAATTACTTATTTTCTTATCTCAAAATTGTTACAAAGTATCTTAGTTGCACCTGTTAGCTGTACTGGCCTCTCTGGCAAAAGCCAATTAAGTTAGAAACTTTGTTTCTTTTTCTGGCTGTTCAGTGCAGAGAAAAGAGGGACTTTCCAGTACAAATGAGGGACCTCAGGTTGAGCTGTCAAAAGAGGCACTGTCCCTCTGAAAAAGGGACAGTTGGGAGGTATGCATTGATAATTATTTCTAGGAATCTTGACTCCTAAAAAATTTTCAGGATTATAGGCATCCTATTCAAAAAGGTTAAAGGACTTTATTGTTTTACTGAAGGATCTGTACTGAAGCAGGTGCCTAGTGTAGACAGTAGGGATGCACCGAATCCAGGATTCGGTTTGGGATTCAGCCAGAGCAGGTTCTAAAAATATATATATAAAAATAAGAAAGAGTGAGCGACACCTTCCTTACAATAGTAAGGCCTATAGACAAGCTGCTTAGAGTATCATGTGGGGAGGCCACTTCTGGTAGAAAAGAGGCTGCTTAGAGTTGCTTAGTCTTTTTCACACACTCTCAGCACAGGAACAGGAAGAAGAGAACATGTGACCAGCTGCTGTCCCTAGCTTAAGGTGACAGCGCAATATATTACAATTAGTATCCCCCAGTCAGTTACTTGCCCAACCTGGGAGGGGCAGTGGCAGGAAAATTGACGTCTTGTACTTTCAAGCAGAAACTACAGAACTACTCTCGTTCTTGAATCTGCATACAAGGTTTGCCCCAAGCTGGTAGCAACCTCACTTCTTGGGCTAATTGTGCCCCAGAGCTTGACGTTCTATTTCACAGGTAGTGACCTTTCCAAGCAGAAAGTTGGCACCAAACCATCAAGTTCCCAGGGATGACACCTCCTCTGCTTTATATGCCCCAGATGAATTGTGTGGGGGGGACCCCAATAACCCTACAGTGCACTGGCTGCTGCCAACACTGCCCCCAAAATTAATAATTGAGCAAACAGAGTTTATATCAAATTAAGTGGCATATTAAAGAATCTTACCAAACTGGTATATATATTTAAGTCAATTTTGTCATTTTACATCTCTTGCCTTGAACCACCATTTCGTGATGGTCTTTGTGCTGCCTCAGAGATCACCTGACCAGAAATACTACAACTCTAACAAGAAGTGTGGAAGCAAAAGACAGAACTCTGTCTGTTAATTGTGACCTAAGAAGTATAGCTTGTTTGGTATGTTTATGTGCACCGTGAATCATACGATCCCAGGAGACGGGCCCTTAATTTTTGAAATGGCCGTTTTCTATTTATGATTACCCAATGGCACATACTACTAAAAAAATATATTATTATGAAAATTGTTTATTTACATGAAGAAGGGTTTAACATGAGCGGTTTTATGCAATAAAAAATACCTTGTTTGAGGGGTATAGTTTTCCTTTAACTGGGCCTTGGTACCTTCTGTTCAGGTATAAGAGCAGGACTATGCAATTCTCTCAAAGTTTGGTACATAATAGAAAGGCATGTGGGCTGAATTCAAGGTCATTCATTAGGTTATCTGCATCTTAGGGAGGTATGGAAGATATGTCATATATAAGGCATTCCCCTACTTCACTATGGGGTTCTGCAACTATAGAAACACACAAGCTGCAAATCAATGAATACACCAAGCTAACCAAGTATTGAATACCAATATTCGTGTACATAGCATCAAGTATTGGGGTTAGCATGAAAAACCAGCGCTAAATCAGCTTCCATCCTCTGCAAGATGACATTTTGAAGTCAGAATACCCTATCTCTTCTCATTTACATAAATACAATGGAAACAAGAGGCACTACTGTGCAGCACTACTGAAAGCCACACTAGAGGCTACATGTGCAATTGACTGGTGGAAGGAACCCAAGACAAAAGTTGAGCAGGCAATTGATAAACTTTACATTTCCACAGTTTATTACAGGGCATAATAAAAACATAAGTATTCACATACAGGGAGACCTAAAAACAGGCCCCTCCAGGCCATATAATATAGTATTCACATAACCCCCCCAATGAGCAGATCTTTGCCCGGATTCATGCCACTATTTAAAGGACACTTGTTTGTACAATAGACTGTATGGTCCAGGGCATGAATAGTTAACCACCACCCGAAATCTGGATTTGCCTTAGTACAGGGAGCACATCAGCACTTAAACCTGTCCGAGAAGTTAGGGGATGTGGGGACAGTAAGTGGGACGTCACTGGCTTTAACTTTCACAGCTTTGAACTTCCTGATAGGCTGTGCCTTGTGCACGTGAAACACAGGAGAGAAAAAAAAATTGTTTACTATTTGTGTACAGTTCATACCATGTGCCCCTCGCAGCAGTCAGTGCAGTTCATTCTTTATGGGTGTGTTGGGTACCAATGAGCACAAGGTTAGTGGTTCATGGACAAATCAGAATTCACATGAGTTGGTTTAAACAAGGCCATTGGATGGCAAACCATTCCCACACCTAACAAAGTATTGTCTTACCCTGCCTCTGTAGCATGCACAGTTATGCACTTACCAGCTCTTGCCTCAGCTGATTGATCTCTTCCCTTTCTTCCTCTTCCCGAGCTTTCATCTCTGCCAAGCACTTCTCAACCTCCTGGTGCTCCTTGGCCCTTTTTGCTGTAGCCAGCTCAAAGCCTTCTTGAATCATGGAACCAGAAAGGCTATCTACTTTTAAAAAAGAGAGACAGACTGCTCAGAGTTCCTCCTCAGGAATAGAATACCATGGTATCAACAGGAGCAAATACACACTGGGATTCATCCTGCTCACTATATTGTTGCCGCTACAGTCCACTGTACAATGGAAGACAGGCTCTCCTTGTATTAAATCCACCAGTAAATATAGGAGGATTGCATGTCCAGCGCAGTAAGGACAGTTCTAGTGGGTAGGCAAGGAGCTCAAAGCCGTCTTGAATCATGGAACCAGAAAGGCTATCTACATTTAAAAAAGAGAGAAAGATGCAGCTGGAACATGGGCAAGCAGTCAATGGCTATGATAGGAAACGCTCATAACAAGACAGATCAATGCCATGCTGTGGTCAACTCCAAAGTTACAAATCTAAATTTTTAGCCACATGGTAAAATACTGCTCCTCCAACGTATGAAATATACAGAGGCATGACCAGCACCATCATACCAACCAGTGAGCCTGCCCACCTTAAATGGGTACTGGCCCAGAATACATAGTATTGCAAGATGCAACCATGGAGGATGTTCAGATTCACAATTTAGCTTAGGAAAGCCACACTTTTTCCTGATAGTCTGTTAAAGGAGACATTTTATACAAATCTTTTAAAAAAATACCCCCTTCAGTGCAAAGTGCAGTGATGCAAAAACAACCTTAAAAAAGAAAAACCCCTCTGAAAAACCATTATGTAAGAGCAGATGAGATACTCTAGGTTGAAATGAAGAATGGAAGTGTCTATTCTCCCACAGTATTCCCTCACCTTTTCTTTATTTTGTTTCACTGTTCTCTCTTTGTTATCTACCTCTAACTCTGATCCAGTTCACTTTTCCCTTTCTGTGCCGTTGGATTTTTTTCTCATGCACCCCTGCCCTCCCTTATTGACAACAAAGATAGAAGAGGCCTATAATGATCCTTGGAGGTCAGAGGGGCTACAAGCCAAATGACACAATGACATAAATAAACCTGCCATGAGAATTTGCAGTGCAGTTCCATTCAGGTGTTTCTCAATGGTGTGTCTCCCGGTCTGCTAAAGCTGTGGTAATATAAAGCATTTGACTTCCGGTCAGATTGGGTGCTATTCTTATGCAAATCCTCAGGACTCTCCATTTAGAAAAGTGTGGGATCCGACCTGAAGTCAAATGGTTATTGCAGGTTAAGCAGACAGGGAGACAACAGAAAAACAATGGGTAGATTTCTTCTTGTTTATCTGACAGCTTGGACTGTGATGATTCCAGGTGAAATTCCGGAATCTAGTGCAACACAACAGTTCATTATATATTCATTACTTTAGGACACTTCCGTTTTTGGTGTTACTGTTCCTTTAAGTCTGTTAATTTTTCCTTCAGCCTTGGCCCCTTCATGAGTAGTTGGAGGTCATCAACCTTTCCTCTGGGCCAGACTCTTCAGTTAGTAGTTTATGATTTGATGGAGGTGGTACCAAATGCAGAGGAGTTGCTGGTTAATCATTGCATCCAAAGTTACTCAGGCATTGATGAACCATGAAAAATCTGAGGGCCTTTGAGCCATGCAAAGTAAGTCATGGTTGACCTTTGAAAGTTGCCAGTAGTCCCAGATGAAGTTAATTGTATGGTCAAATTTGGTAAGAGATAATGCCAAGGATAACAAATATGGTATCTAACGTCTCTTTACAAAGGTCCAGGATTGGAAGGGCAGGAGACAGACTTATTTAGAAAGAATTAAGCCAAATTTTCATGTTGTATTGGATCTGGGAAATATAGTTACTCTCACTAATATGTACACACCTGCTCCAGATATGGCAACTTTCATGGAATGCTCATTTTTCTTGAGACTCTCTAGCATTTCCTTCTGAAGCACTTGCATTTTCTCAAGCTCTTGTTCTACTGAATTTTTAGACTTCGCCAGAATGTTCCTCCTGCTGAAAAAAAAAATCTGTATGACTTATGGAAATAGTGACAAAGAACAGTTTTAAATAAAACAGCCTTTATTGGTGCAAGGGGATTACAGCAACGTTTCAGACCATGCGGTCTTTTATCAAGCGGGTCCTTTATCAACTGCGGGTGCTGGACTCACTTCTTTGTCAGTATTGCCAGTGGAAAGTGGCCATTGGAGGACGTGCACCCAACTAAGGAAGAAAGTGAAAGTCGTGATGACTACTAGTCTGCTAATTGACTTATGGAAATAGGTCACGGACCCTTGTCCACTCTAAGGTTGAACAACACTATGGTAAGTTTACAGTGCAAATCATGAAGGCAGGGCAGTGCTGAGCTAGTGCTACAGTATCCCTACAACTTGCTTCATGGGAAAATAGGTTTACCTCCTTAGGTTACCTACAGTTTATTAGCTATAAAAGAAAAGAAACATTAGCCAATCAGGGGCACATCCTGTTGTGTCAAGAGTCCCAACCTATCATAAAAGGTCCCTATTGCTGTGTCACACTATTGCTATCAGTTATCTACTGCTGAGATTAACACTCAGTGGCTGGCACAGCGCAGACATACTTCAGTACAGTTGGAGTTGAGGGCATGGTCAGTTGGGCTTTCGGTTTTGGAGAGGTGGTGCCATGATGGCTGCTTGTGGGTTGGCCCCTGATTACTGGAGCGTGTCTGTCTTTAGTACTGGATCTGCAAAAGAAAGTAGTAGAAAATCAGTGCACCCCTTACGCCAACAGTCACATCTTTTTAGTGCCGTCTCTCAAGAAGAATCAGAAGTCAAACTTGCATTGGCAGAAACACACAACACAGTAGATTCTAAGCCAGTGCTGGATGGATGTAAGCAGGGGGACCAGAGACCACGATGAGAGTATAATTTGTCTGCGTATGTAATATGAGCGAAGTACATTGATGACTATGTGAGGTAATCAATTGCAAGTTAACAGCAAAGTACCATGATGGACATGGATTTAATTTAAAACTCCGCTGCACAAGAAATTTCCCAGTTTCCTGCAAGTAAGCAGCCAGGGTTACTGGGCTCCTGCAAAGAATGGAAACAAATCATTCCTAAAGAATTGAAAATGTGGTCACTGGGGATGATGCAGTTTCATTAGCCTATAGGCATACGTACCCTTTTCGTTTTTTGCATGGTGAGTATATAGATTGTGCGGTCTCTTTTTCCAGATGCATTATAAGGATCTTCTGCCGATGTTTCTTAGACATCCGCCTGGCAGACCTGTTGTAGGGAGAGACGGTGATAGCAGAGATAAATGAGAAGAGCCAGATAAGTTATGACATGGCAGAAACATTCCAGTCAATAGGATTTCACTGTCTTAAAGGGAAACAACACCCCTAAACATTATAGGTCTCGAAAGATAAAATAGCCCTTATGTGAAAATGCTTCATCTAAATATGCAGAAGCATTCCATCCATTGATTGGACGATGGAGCCCTTTGTACTCCCACATTTTTTCCTGTTAGTCAAAGCCACCTGAAAAAAAATAACGCAGTTCTCGGGAATCACTAAGGCCATCATAAAATGGGGGCTCAATGCCGACGGGTAATATTACACACATTACAGACCAATTGAAGCATCACAATTCCATATAAAGTATGGCACTCGGAGAATTAAGCGTGCATGCAAATGGTATCAAACTATTTCTCCATAAAGTCAACCCAACTAACTGAATAAATTAGACAAGCTGAAAATAGCTGTGGCATTGCTTCTTTTAGCACAACCAACAGAAATGCATTCAACTCAATCCACTAATGGCTCAGAATTATCTAAACCAGTGTCGGACTGGCCCACAGGGATACCGGGAAAACTCCCGGTGGGCTCAGGTGTCAGTGGGCCCTCATGCTGCTAAACATTTGGCCTTTTCCATGGCCATTCCCTATTTTTATCAGAACAAATAGGCTAAATATAGAAAAATAGAGTATAGTATGTAAAGAAAAGAGACTAGGAGAATAGAAGTTGAGTGAGGAGAGGAAGAAAAATAATGGGCCCCTGGTCTAAGATTAATTGGTGGGCCCTTGTCAAAGGTTTTTGGGTGGGCCCCTGGTGTCCCAGTCCGACACTGTCTAAACCTCCCAAATGGTCAAACATGCCAAAATGGGAGAGTAATTCTTATTGTCCATCAATTTGTAATTCTTTGCTTCACTGCATATCTAACAATACTGTCAGCATTACTGGGTCCTGTACCAATATAGAGCCAGTGGTCCCCTTCCAATAAACATGGGGATCTTAAATGAGATAAAGCATAAATAAAAATACCCCTCAAACTTGCTGGCACTGACAGATATGGTTTCACTCTGGGTTAAAAGAAATTCATATCCTATAGATGCTACAGTTCCTGCCTGTGTTTCAAATGAGCAGTGAGGTGCCTGCCAGAAGCACAGTAGGAGGAGGAGGAGGAGGATAGCCCATTACATCCCTGCTTTCACACAAGCAAATACAGGCTTCAGTTCCCTATCAGGTCACACCCTAAAATGTGTTTTTAATGCATTCAGGGAAATACAACCTGGAATTACAAAGGAGGCACAAGTAGAGTGTGGTCAAAGTAGGAGAATGAGGGGAGAATTAGAATGAGGATCAATAGCAGCTATGTTAGTTCAAAAACATTTCTGAAGGCATGTTCGGTGGCAACTTAAAGGGTATGGCCCTGGCCTAATTCTTTGCAGAGTCAAGCTCAGCGCACCATCCCATCTCTTTGTCCAGCCAACACCCCAAAAGCAAGTCTAACCAAAGCAAGTCAAACGCCCCATACTTCTTTAGAACATGCAAATATATTAGCACTGCACTCAGCACGGAGGTCCCTTACACTCCCAGCAGAAAAGCCTGAGTATTTGTCACTTACCAGCATTTATACAAGTCTCTGAAAGCGGTTTCTGGTCCGGGGGAATATTTTCTGCGTTGGTCACTTGGTCTAAAGAACAGGAAATGGAGACAGATGACATGTGGCAGACAACTCAAATATATAAATCTGTCCCATGTTTTTGTCAGTGTGGTTTTATTGAGGTGTGCAAGAGAGCAGGACTGTTTCTCCCAGCCTAACATTGTCCATTAGAATTAATATTCCTTATCAAAGATACATGAGCTGAACCCCCACATCTCCTTACTGGGGTCCCACTTATCTAAACAGCATGTAAACATGTGCTGAACTTGCAGCCAATCACTATCAGGAAATAAACATAAAATGTGATTGGCTGTAAACTCACTTTCTTATTCTGGGATCAGAGGTGAGCGGAGCATTGATACAAGGGGGCATTAAGGGAAATAATGGCAGAAATTAAGGAAATCGCTATTTGAGTGTGACACTGGCTAGTGCCTGGGATATTAGCCTTGGTTTTGTGTATATTCTAAATAGAAAATATCATTATGGGAGGAATGGGGAAACAGGCAGACTACAGACAACTCAGGATAAATACACAGAAGTACATCCTGGCATTTGGCCGCACAGACAACCGTTAAATAACGGATTTCTCACTTTCATTTCTGGGATCAGAGGTAAGTGGATGCACAGCACACACTGGGAGACAATTTATGGAAAATAATGATATAAATGAAGAAAATCACTACTAAATTGAGTCACTAGGTGGCACCTGGGATATTAGCCTTGGTTTTGTCATTTTAATAGATTATAGGAGAGTTGGGGTTGGGGGAAGGAACAGGGATGCAGGGAGACTACACACCTGTCAGGCTAAATACAGAAAGTATAAAATAACATTTGGGATTCCAATTGCTTTATATTTAAAATAAGTATAAAATAATATTTGGGATTCCAATTGCTTTATATTTAAAATAAGTGCAAGTTAAGAAATAATAAAAAGTCTGAAATCTCCTATGTTAACATATAACGGGGTCACTATAGCAACATCTGGAGTGACATTTGCTGTTCAGGTTTCTCCTCTAATGCTATTAATATTTATATTTCTCTCTGTATCTCACTTTGTATATAACATTTACTTCTTAATAAAGCTAGTTAAGTTAAGAAAGAAAGTTAAGAAATTCTTAAGGGGAGAAGTCTGAAATCTCCCATGTTCCCATATAACAGGGGTCACTGACAGTGTTTGGAGTGACAGTTGACAGTTGGCCACTTGCTGTTCAGGTTTCTCCTCTAATTTTATTAATATTCATATTTCTCTCTATATCTCACTTTGTATATAACATTTACTTATTAAAAAGCTTTTCAGTAAAAGTTAAGCAATTATTAAGGGCAAAAGTCTGAAATCCCCATGTTCCCATATAACAGGGGTCACCCAGTGTTTGGAGCGACAGTTGGCCACTTGCTGTTTCCCCTCCAATACTATTAATATCCATATTTCTCTTTAGACCTCACTTTGTATATAGAACTGACTTCTTAAAAAGCTTTAAAGGAAAAAGTTTTGGAGCTGCAACTTCCCAGTCACTGTTACTCATGTCCTGAATGTCCCAGCATCCCTTGTCACACCTGCAGCCTGTAGTCTTCTAGCTATTAATGAACTACAAATCCCAGCATCCCTTGTCAGACCTTTAGACTATAGTACAAATCCCAGCATCCCTTGTCAGACCTGTAGCCTATAGTACAACTCCCAGCATCCCTTGTCACACCTACAGCCTGTAGTTTTCTAGCTGTTACTGACCTAAAAATCCCAAAATCCCTTGTCAGACCTGCTGCCTATAATCTTGTTACTGTTACTGACCTTCAAATCCCAGAATTCCTTGTCAGCCCTGCATCTTGGGGTCTTCTAACTGTTACGGAACTACAAATCCCAGCATCCCTTGTCAGACCTGTAGCCTATAGTACAAATCCCAGCATCTCTTGTCAGACCTGTAGCCTATAGTACAAATCCCAGCATCCCTTGTCAGACCTGTAGCCTATAAACTTCTAAATGTTACTGACCTAAAAGTCCCAGCATCCCTTGTCAGACCTGCAGCCTGTAGCACAAATCCCAGCATCCCTTGTCAGACCTGCAGCCTATAATCTTCTAACTGTTACTGTCCTACAAATCCCAGCATCCCTTCCCAGACCTGCAGCCTACAATCTTCTAACTGTTACTGACCTACAAATCCCAGCATCCCTTGTCAGACCTGTAGCCTGTAGTACAAATCCCAGCATCCCTTGTCAGACCTGCAGCCTGTAGTACAAATCTCAGCATCCCTTGTCAGACCTGTAGCCTATAGCACAAACCCCAGCATCCCTTGTCAGACCTGCAACTTGTGGTCTTCTGTTACTGAACTACAAATCCCAGCATCCCTTGTAAGACCTGCAGCCTGTAGTACAAATCACAGCATCCCTTGTCAGACCTGTAGCCTATAATCTTCTAAATGTTACTGACTTAAAAATCCCAGCATCTGTTGTCAGAGTTGCAGCATGTGGTCTTCTTATTGCTACTGAACTGAACTACAAATCCCAGCATCCCTTGTCAGACCTGTAGCATATAGTACAACTCCCAGCATCATTTGTCAGACCTGTAGCTTGTGGTCTTCTGTTACTGAACTACAAATCCCAGCATCCCGTGTCAGACCTACAGCTTGTGGTCTTCTAACTGATATTAAACTACAAATCCCAGCATCCCTTGTCAGACCTGCAGCTTGTGGTCTTCTACAAATTTAATTTCATTTCATTTAAAGGGGAACTTTGCTTTAATGCTGTTGAAGCAAAAGAAAAAACTGATGGTAAATTTTGTTTTTTGCCAGTGGAAATCAGATTTTAGAATTAATGGTCAGAATAAAAATAACAGATAAAACAGATAAACAATATATATAAGTTTAGGGTTTGTTTTTGTACAATGGGAGAATTGGTTGAGGGTGTGAATACTTATATAAGGCAGTGAATCCTGATATGTATAGCAGAGAGGACTGGTGCATGTGAGCTTACAATCTCTTCTTTCTTTCTGTTTCCCCACACAGTGAATTTTGCGAGCGACGAAGCGTTTTCACAGCGTTTTCGAAGCGATTTTCAGAGTGATTTTCCGAGTGATTTCACAGCGATTGTTTTAGAGATATTCAGTGATATTCCATCTGATTTTTGGCGTTTGGATATAACATCTTCCTTTGACGTCAGCTGATATCTCTTTATAACCCAACAGCTCTTTTAAGAGCTAAAAAACTTAGGCGCAATGCTATTCTGCGCCCCCTGGAGGAAGGTAAGTCAACTGCTACTGTTTTAGCTGAATTTAGGGTTTTGCTGAATAGAGAACAGGTACAGATAAATTATAGAATGTAATAGACTCTTTCTCTTCTCCTTCAGCCACAGGCGGAATCCAGAACCCTCTCCGAGACTTATGAGGTGAGTAGAAAGGAGGGTAAAACACTCGCCGCTACTGCCGGAAGTGAGACATGTTTTGTACCCTGGGGAATATTATGTTATCAATAAAATCCTTCTTTTTTCTATTTTATTTTCCAGCCTCCTGATGGTCGGCTGACCAAGGATGTGCTTGTTGGAGTGGGCGGCACTGGAGACGTCTACAAGGTAAGTTACCAACCAATTCCTAGAGAGTAGGGGAACTGAACAAGATTGTGATCACTACACACAATCACACAATGATTTAGGCAGACATATCAAGCTTCTGGTTTGGGGGCTGCATTAGACCCTCTCTTTCCTACTTGTATATAAGTCAACCTTTCTGTCTGTATTACAGGGACGACACCATCGTAGAGGCGTGGTAGCGGTGAAGATCGCCAACATCAGCCGAGTACTGTATCTTTATAATTCCAATCACTATATATCAATCCTATTTGTGTAGATGTCTATGTGAACTAAAGGGATTTCTATTACTCCACTCCAGGATGAAGAGTCAGTCTGCAGGGAGCTGAAGTTTCTCCAGCAGTTCGGAGGCCACAAGAACATCGCCTCTTACTATGGAGCCTACTACAGGGCTCCACTCACGGAGTGCTCATCGGAGCTCTTGGAAGTAAGAAATGATTTACTGTATCGTGTTCATTCCTCTTGTGCCAAAACAATCTCCACTGGAAGTGACAGAATACATGACCTGAAATAATTTCTATATATTGCAGATTGTTCTTGAATACTGTGGTGGAGGCTCTCTGTACAACCTCATCAGTAAGACCAATGGCCAATCCCTGAAGGAGACCTGGATTGGCTATGTCTGCAAGGAGGTTTTAAAGGTAAGGCCAGATTTACCCCTTAAGGACTCTTCTTTAATTGCATCAATTATATATACAATCTCTTTGTTGGGAATGTTTATAATCTTATAACCTACATCTCAATCTCCCCAGGGGCTGCACCACATCCACAAGAACGGGGCCGTTCATAAAGACATCAAGAGCCCGAACATCATGCTCACAGAGACGGCCAAAGTGAAGATCAGTGAGTAAAACTTACAGTTATAAGAGTAATGGATGGTGGGGAGCTTCTGTGAATATGGAGTCAGGGGGTTTCATAATTCAGGTTTCTATCTTATTTGGTTAAACAAGTTATTTTCCATTAATGGATTCTATCTGTCATTTCAGTCGACTTTGGACACAGCTGGGACCTGGACCCGCAAACTGGGTTGTGCCACGAAGCGGAAGGGACACCACATTGGATGGCACCCGAGGCCATAAGGCAGAAGGGCCAGCGCCTGGCGTACGACACCAAAGTATGTTGTACTTATAATACTTGTAACAACACGGAGCAGTTACTTATCAGTGTTAATGGGACATAGAAGCAGTTATTTTCTCATGGAGAGAAAAGAGTTTTTCTGAAACGTTGGGTCTCTTAACTTTGTGCACAATGTGTCTGCTTTAATATATTTGCTCATTTGCATTGTGAAACTGGTGTTATGTACTGTAACTGCTATTGTTTGTATATTGCTGTATACACTTTTATATATAATAAAGCATTTTTTTTACTTTTACATATACCATGGTGTGTTCATTTACTAGGGGGTGCATTGGGCTATTTTAGAAGTTGTTTTCTGTTCTGTTTTAGCCATAATTGAGCTAAGGAGAATGGCATTTTTGCACCCATGATAATATATGTATATGTTTCTAAAAGAGAAGTGCAGCCTTTTTACTTAGATTTTATTAAACACCCACTAACCCAATTCTCTCCTTCTAATGCTCTTTGGTGTGTCTTTTGCAGTGTGACATCTGGTCGCTGGGGATAACCGCCATCGAAATGGCTGAAGGAAAACCACGTAAGTGAATCACAACAATTATGGCTACTTTATTTTATACATTGAGCAGCAAAGGTTCTATATCAGAATGGGAGGAATTTGGGATGATTTGCTATTTCCAGCAAAAAATAACTTTTTCTATAGATTAAATAAATAAATAACTTCTAGACATGTTTGATGAACCTGATGTATATGTTTTTCAATTTCAGCATACACAGGGCAATATCCAGTTGAGGACCTGATAATTGAAGCCCAACCACCGAAGCTTCAATCGAACACCTGGTGAGTCTGTCCCAGCTCGTGTCAGATAGACAGATATACTGCAAAATACATGTATATTCTGGGGTATAGCTAATGGTTACTGGGGTGAGGGAGAGGGAGAGGGAGAGAGAGAGGGATGGATAGATAGATGATAGACAGACAGACATATAGATAGCTAGATGCGAGAGGGATAGAAAAATATACGATAGATAGATAGATGATAAATAGACGATAGATAGACAGATAGACTGCAAAATATATGTATATTCTGGGGTATAGCTAATGGTTACTGGGGTGAGGGAGAGGGAGAGGGAGAGAGAGAGGGATGGATAGATAGATGATAGACAGACAGACATATAGATAGCTAGATGCGAGAGGGATAGAAAAATATACGATAGATAGATAGATAGATAGATAGATAGATGATAAATAGACGATAGATAGATAGATAGACAGATAGACTGCAAAATATATGTATATTCTGGGGTATAGCTAATGGTTACTGGGTAAAAGCTTCTGGAATCTGGAAATCTGGGGATTTTTTTTGCTAGCTAAAGCTAAAATCTCTGGTTTTTCCAGGTCACAGCATTTTGTGTCCTTCTTGGAGTCCTGTCTGAAAAAGGATCCTTCGGAGAGAGCGAGTGCTGAAGAACTCCTGCAGCACCCATTCGTCACCCAAATACCACCTAAGAAGATCGTCAGGGCTGAGATAGAAGAACATCTCCGGACTCTGCAGAACTTGCCGGCCAAGAAAGGTGAGGGAATCCATTATATTTGATACGACTGCACCATCTCACAGTGTAACTCAACAGCTGCAAGAGTTGCTTTTATTATAATCACACTGGGAATAATAAACATGTTTTAAGGGGTACTTAATATAAAATTTTAGGATAATGGTGACAATGGTGTTGTAAGACAATTTGTATTTGGTCTTCAGTCTTTATTTTTTTGTTTATGAATCATATACAAGCTCTAATTAGTATTCATGAATCACAAATATGATTTTTCCCTCTACAGGACTGAAGGGAGTTGCTCTCTCAAAGCTGCGGCGTGCTTGTGACTTCTGCACACAGACATCGGCAGAACAAGAAGCAGCTCTGCAAATGGCCCTGGAAGGCTTCTCCTGTTATTGATATTGTGGCCAATAACATCAACAGCCCAGAATCAGTTTCCTAAATCACAGCCAAGGAAAAAGAAACATCCACAGGGTAAGGTCCCATCTCCATTCAGTATAATAGTTCTCAGCTGGTAGACAAATAACAATTTGATCCCCTGCTGCCTGGTGAGTGTCTACATTGGTAGGACCCGAATCCTCACTGTGCACAAGAGGTGGGTTTCGGCTAGAAGATGCTCAAGTTTACAATTCTTGGTCACAATCCTCCCCAAAATCAAGGTTTTCTGTGCTGATGTACAATAGCCTCACTGCAGCAGCCACACAATAACACAACAGGGTAGAATGTGATTGAGAAGGCTCAGGCATTATTTCTTATTCCCATAGCCAGTGCATTTATTTCTAAAAGGAGCATCAGCCTAGGAGAAAAACTCCCTAACATGATGGAACCCCTAATGAATAAGGCGTGTGCATAAATGCCATGCCTCTGAATGAGAATTAATGATGATCTATTACTGACTGATATTTTTGTCTCATACAGATCCAGTGGCGTCTGCAGCTCCACCAGCAACATCTCCTTTCAAGCTGATGCAGTTCAGCAAGTGGTAACTTCAAGATTCCTGCAACAACACCAGCAGGGACTTTATCTCCTCGATCATATTCTTTTCAGACCACCACATCTCCACCAGTGGAGTCTTTGCTTCATTTTACCTCACTCCACCCACACACATCTCCACCTCAGTTTGAGGTGCCATAGTTCCATCCATCTTCCTTTTTTTGCAGACTACTACAACCCCAACATCTTGCCTTAAGCATCTACATTTCACAGAACCATAGCTCCAACATTCATATCTACCTCTACAGCTCCAGCAGCATTCACATTTTCAAACACCATAGCTCCACTATTAGGACCTTAGTTTTCATTAGTTTCCAATTACCAATCTACCCAAGGACTTTTAATTTAACTTTAGCTCCATCACGAGCCCTTATTCCATATTTTACCTCTAACCGCAAGCTCTGTCCTTGTGCTAACACACCTCCACCAATATCTTCTTTTATTTACATATCATCAAGAGTTTCTCCTCTTTAAAATATCTTTTAATCCTTGCCCTTCTTACTACACCTCCATTTAGTCACCACCACACACTAAAATGATGCCCTCTATGCAGAGGCTTCTCTTCTCCATTTTTTTCTTTTGCCTCCCCCCCTGCAATCTCCTAACAACAATTCCTCAGTGGTTTGACTATGAAGCTTTTCATTCATCCAGGTCATGGTATATCTAGTATAGGTAAATCTAAAAACAACTGGACTTGCTGAGTAATCAATGAAGATGTTTCACTACTCATCCGAGCAGCTTCTTCAGTTCAACTGACTGGTTGAACTGGATGAGTACTGAAACGTCTTCATTGATTACTCAGCAAGTCCAGTTGTTTTTAGATTTACCTATACTAGATATCATCAATGGTTTCTACTGTTCAAATTCATTCCTTTCTAAATTCTATCCTTTCAAGCCTTCAACTCAACAACTAGTCACATCTCCCACTCTAAACCCTGACATAAACTCTTAGTACTGATACTCACATAAACTCATAGTACAAGTTGATCCAGGGACTTGTCCGATTGCCCGTTGGGAGTCAGGAAGGAATTTTTCCCCCTCTGAGGCAAATTGGCTCTGGCTTCAGATGGGGTTTTTGCCTTCCTCTGGATCAACTACTAAATAGGAAGATCCCTTTTATACTAAAACTTGAACCTAATGGATGTGAGTCCTTCCCAACTTAAATTAGTATGAATTCATCTAAAATGCATAAATATAACATCCAATTTATAAATAAATATGTTAATACACATTTCATTGGTGTTCTTGCATTTTTTATAGTTCTATAGTATTGCCAGGGAACATTACAGAGGAGGGAGACCTCTAGTGCAAGGGAAAAGGGTCACTGAAAAGTGAAGGTGGAATCAAGAGGCAAGGGTGGGAGAAATTGGTGAAAGGAGATGCTAAGGATGAATAAATATAAGAAGGGGATAAGCCATGTCTGGACCCAGTCCTACTGATCTGCACTGATGTCAGACGTTTGGTCAATCAATCCCATACAAATGATATATAGTCAGTACAGCAGCCCCCTGCCCTGATATTAATCCATGCAGTTTATGTTTAGTCCAGGATTTACTTGCCCTTTAAGAGACAGGGTGGTAGACAGGAATATATTCATATTCCAGTCTCTTATTCAATTCAATGCATGCTTGCTAGGGTAATTTGGACCAGATGGCTGAAACTGCAAACTGGAGAGCTGCTGAATAAAAAGCTAAATAACTGAAAATCCACAAATAATAAAAAATAATAAAACATGAAAACCAATTGCAAATTGTCTCAGAATATCACTCTCTACATCATACCAAAAGTTAATTTAAAGGTGAACAACCCCTTCAACATGAGACAGGGAGGAAAGCAGAAATCTTAACAGCCTGATTGTGCCAGTTACTTTCATTCTCACCCAGAGTCTGCCGGAGATGGTCAATAGCTGAATAAGGGAACCAGACCAACTGAGAGGAGCCTGGGGAAAGAAACATCATTGCTATCCTTTATACAGCGCATGGCTTCTCCAGTAGAACTGATTTTCTTATCACAGTGGCACAAGCACAGTTGGTTCAGTTCAGGAGGCAATAAAGTCATCAGTAGGTATGCAGAGGGAAACAGACACTCTATATGGATAGTGCCTTAAAGGAGAAGGAAAGGCTAAAACTAAGTAAGCTTTATCAGAAAGGTCTATATAAATACACCAAGTAATTCTGCTCTGAGTCCCTTTGAAGATGTTAATAGTCTTCCTGAAATTCAAGTTTTTTTCAGAGAAAAAACTCGGTTCGAGTTTAGTCGAATTTGATTAGAGGTTTCGGGTCAGTAATATTAGTTCAAGTTTTAGATATTCGATATTGATTTTTCCCAATCAAATTTCGAGTATATTCGAATTTATTAGAGTTAAAAAAAAAAACTCACATGAATTCGAAATTCGACCTTTGATAAATGGGCCTCCCCAAATTTATGGGAAACAAACCGCTATACACAAATGGCAGCATTATATATAGATCTATAATATTATATAGTCTTACTCCTGTCATATTCCAGCTGTCACATATGCATCATGTACTGACCAGGAAGGTATCAGGGCATGTCAGGAATATAATGCTATCATTCAGTTAGCCAGAAGAGAATTGTAGTTGTGTCGGTATATATGGAACTCATACAGGAGTTCACACAGTAGTTGTGGGTCATTAAGTCAACGGCACGAGCATGAGATTCAATGATAACTACAACCTACCTAAGGCATATTTAAGTGAGACTTCATGAAGAAAGTGAAGCGTCTGCTCACTGTGCAAGTGCCCCCCCAGGACAGAAAAGAAATGGGCAGTTACCTCATTATGGTGATTTACATATGGAAACTCTACAAGGTCCTGCAGCTGGGAGCTCTCACACAGAACCACTATGAGATGCCGTAAACAGTCCCGTTGCCTGAAAGATGAAAATATAATTATTAAACAGCAAGATTGACTCTAGCATTAAAGGCAGGGTCCCTTGGCCAACCCTCCTCTCCTACCCAAATGGAACATGCTCTTCCACTAATGCAAAACTTTACTGGGCTTTATATGGTGCTACAATGTTTACATTTTCCTGATTATCCGGGTATTGTTCTGGCTGGGCTGAAACTCCACTTGGACAAAAAATTCCTTGGCCTGTGTATGCAGTCTAAGGACGAGCACAATAAAAAAGCCCATGTCTGATCTGATAGGTGGACAATAGTGAGCAAACTGGACAAAGATCTGCTTCTTTGGTAAACTGGCAAAAGGAGAGGATAATGTATAACTATTTGGATTTACAATGCATGTTATGCAACTAGACTTAAAGTGAACTTGTCACGGGAGTCGTACCTGCGAGGATCTGGGATTTGAGTTAATGCGTCGTATGCTTGGCTGTTGTGTCCCAAGTCATGCTTGAAAATCCAAATCCTTAATGCTGCCTTAAAATAAAGGATAACTTTAAAGGATTAATTATATTTTAGTTGGGATCAAGTACAAGCTATTGTACTGTTGTATTGTTACAGAGAAATAGGGAATCATTTTTAAAATTTTGGCTTATTTGGATAAAATGGAGTCTATGGGACACAGCCTTTCCGTAATTTCAATCTCCTAAAATGAAGAGCAAGATGCCCCATAAAGATGCTTACCAGTAGGTTTTACCGCTGCGGGCTGCAGTTCAGGGAAAAATAATTAGCAGGTACCAGCGATACAGAGGAATCGAGTGACTTCTTCATCTGGCTCTGTAGTTTCCGAGGACTGAGGGGTCGGCTGTTAGTGTGGCTAAAGGGAAAGCAAAGAGGGGTTCGGCTTCAGAATATCTTCTCTTCCGCAGGCTATGTCTCCTGCACTCAGCGCCGTGCCCAGATAGAGAGGCCAAACAGCAGCAGCATGTCCAGCGGCAGCCCCCACAGCCTCCTTCACATGCTGTCAGTAGCCAGGGAGGAGAAATCAAACACTGCAGCATGGATGGTCGCCGTGTCGCCTGTTTTGAAGAGGACAGGAAGTGGAGTTTCGGTAAGTTATTTCTTAATAAAGGCTTTGCTGTTTTAAAGTTTAATTTGTCTTGATGTTTATTTTTCATTGTATACTAACGAATTTTTAAAAAAAAATTTTTTGATGTTACTGGTCCTTTAAATAGATAAAACTTATGACACTCACCCCAAAGAACACACTCACCAGAACATGTGACTGAAAGTAACCTGCACCAAAAAACAGATAAATAATTGCCAATACGTATACAATCAGTAATTGATTTACACCAAATAGTAACACATAGTTAAAACAACTTTAAAACCCAAGTAACCAAACAGACTTCTGCAGAAACAAAATCATAGCAGTTGCAACATCATAGCAGATTTGTAACATTTTAACAGCAAGTTACCGTTGATTCAAAAAACAATTCAAAGGGCAAAACTCATTTGGGTTCTGGTGGGTGTGTTCTTTGGGGTGAGTGTCATAAGTTTTATCTATTTAAGGAATACCTTTGGTACTGTGAACAGGGTCTTGAGAAAGCTCTTAGAGAAAGACCGAAACGTCGACCAGTTCTGTTTTTAAAAGTATTTAAATAAAATGTGGACATTTTAACTATTTAAATCCCTGTGTGCACCTGACTTCTTAGATTGATTGATAACACAGCCTCTTAAGGTAGCACCTGGGTCCTGCAATTTATGTATGGAGTGCGCTCGAAATATGGATTCTGGATATTATATATATATATATATATATATATATATATCTATATATATATATATATATATATATATATATATATATCTATATATATATATATATCTATATATATATATATATATATATATATATATATATATAAGACCAGCAGCTCCGGGTGTCTCTCCAGGTGGTTCATTGATTTTTATATATATATATATATATATATATATATATATATATATATATATATGCACTATTACCAGATTTTTAGTTACTTCGGGTGCGTTGGTCAATTTCCGTTGTACAGCAAAATAGATGGACTCGCACACCATTTTACAGTGAATAAAACAGTGTTATTTTATTCTTGATTGCATTTCCAACGTTTCGCCCCCCATTAGGGCCTTTATCAAGTATACAGTGCATGTTAACAAGTGACTACTTATATACCATTTAAAATTGGCGCCAAGTATGACGTCATAGACAGTGCTAGACATTCCAGAACAAACTTACACTGTACATATTTAAATTGCAGTACCTATATTCCACCACAAGATGCCAGTGCTGTGCAAGTGCTTGAAGTGCTCGTAAATGTGTTACAAAAGTGTCCATTCGACTAAAGCTGGCCATAGATGTTGAGATTTTTAAAAAGATCAGATCCTGATCGTGAGACCACGATCTTCTCAGAACGATCGTACGATCGTACGAATCTACCATCAACTAAAAAGACCAATTTACCAGGAAAACAAAGGGGAGCTGCCTGCTTGGCCCTGCAAACAGAGAGATTGCACTGGGACCGACAAAGATTTTTTGACCTGGCCGATCAATTTCCCGACAGATGTCGGCCGAAAATCGTAAGATGTACGATCGTTCGAATACCACTAACCGCACGATAATTTTCGAAGGATTGGTCGGGCTTCCCTAAAATCGGTCGTTCGGCAAGAAGAATCGTCGCGTCTATGGGGACCTTTAGTCTTTTTCCATAGGCCTGCAAATTTGTACAAAAGATAGATACTTAGTTTCACCTTGACAGAATTACATTCACAATGTTACAACAAATGCCATTCAAGCTATAAGGCAATTTAGTATTATTTTCTTTAATGAATCTCAATCACATCATTCTGTCTCAGTGTGTCCGTATGAGAGTTAGGAGTCAGGTAAGAAAACAGCTTAACACCAGTTGTCCGTTAAGTCCCTTAGGACTTACGCAATCTAGCTCATGGAACCAAAAAGCCTCTCTTCTTAGTAAGGTATTGTCAAAATTTCCACCTCTCACCCTAGCTGGTACTTGTTCAATGGGCATGCACCTGAAAGCCGCTGGACTTTGCTTTGCTTCCGCCCAATGTTTGGCCACTAACTGTTGGGATATGTCTTGTTTTTATTTTTGGCCTTAATTTCTCTATCAGGGTCAACGCTGCCCTGATACTGGCCTGTGCATTCCAATGCATTCCTTGAGCACAGTAAATAAGTCTGCACGGGCATTTAATCACATAGACCACCATTGTAGATGAACAAAGTCATCCTTTGCTTTATTTCATATGTTTACCTGTCCTAGCATGTGAAAACTGATTGCCCAGATCAGACTGCTGCACATAATGCAGCCACTGCACTTAAAGACCCCTGGACGCTGGACCAAAAAATGCTGTATGGGTGGACTAGCATAATTATCAGTAGGATCAGATGGACTCAAAATATCCTTTAGAAATTTTCGCTCTTTGATAACTAAAACCTTGGTTGGTACGGCAGCTTTTTGCAAAGCATTCTCATCACTTGCTACTAATGGCCATGTTTGAGTACAACATTTACGTATAAAGTCTGAACCTTCACCGTATTGACTTACATAATAAATTTGATTCTCATTCGAGTTCCCTTTTCTTGGGGTTCGTACAGTGTGTGTTGGAGTCAGTTGTTGCGTGCTGCCCCTAGGTCAAGATCTAGTGCCCATTTTTTTGTGTCAAGGACCAGTTCAGGTGGATAGCCCCTTAACAAGAACTTATTGGCCATGATATTTAAATCCTCCTCCCGTTTATCTTTCTCACTGGTTATACGTATCACTCTAAGCATTTGTGACTTAGGTAGAGAGTTCAATAAATGCTTTGGATGGCAACTCTGATAATGTAGAATGGTATTTCTATCTGTGGGTTTCACATATAGACAGGTCTCTAATTTAGTGGCTCCTTTATAAATTTTCACATCCAAAAATTCAATGCTATTTGCATTATAATTAAGTGTGAATTTCACCGGATTGTTTAAAGAATTTAAATGGCTCACCATGTGTTCCAAATCTGTAATGGGACCTGTACAAACATAGAAGATATCATCAATATAGCGCCTGTGGAAGGCGCCATATTTTTTTTGAATGAAGGACGGTTTAGTATGCATTCATTTTCATACACATGCATAAAAGAATTTGCGTAAGCTGGGAGCCGCGACTTTAATTCGCCATTTGCATGCGAGTCCCCTGTGAGCGTTGGTTAAATGAAAGTAATTGCGGCTGCTCTCGAATTTAGGGTATCTGTTATTAAATAAGCGAAGAAAGACACACCGCACAGGGGAAGAAGCAGCATCATTAAAGTTCCCGTAATCGGGAGCGACCGCTTAAAAAGCAGCTGAAGTCTCAATTATCAGTGTGTATTGGCATTGAACTCCGCGTTTTACGTGCGCGTACTCAAGGCCACCTTTTGACTAGAATTCGCCAACCCGATTAGTGTGGGATAGCCTGAAGCTGTAAGACTGTTCGCAACCATTCAATATGTTAACTCTAGAACAAAAGTCTAGTCACCAGGTATGAATCACGTCAGACATAGCTGTCTGAAACTAATATCAACTAATGCATCGTATCCGCACACTTCAGCATCAAGCTCACCCAAATCTCGCTGTACCTCAAGGAGCTAAGGGAAGCGAGGAATAGACGATCAAAATTCTGCAAATATCTCAAGTTCAGACCATACCATCTAGGATCATTGAAATAAGGTGGTTCTCGTACCCCATTGTGGAGGATGGACTGGAGAATGAAAACACTTTGATTAACACAGCTTTACTGACACTTCAACACTTGCAACAGCACTGGCATCTTTGTGTGCAATATAGCATACTTTGCGAGCTTTAGAAGGTAGTGATTTGGGTACAGATTGTAGTGTAGGAGAAGGGTGTTGTGTTCTGGAATTGATGTGTAAGCACTGTCTATGACGTCATGAGTCTGATGCGGCCTAATGTGTAGTGGGAAAAGATGGGATGGGGAGGGGGGGGAGGTTATATGTGTGGTCGGACTTGTGTGGTGGGGAAAGCATGCTGGTATCACGGCTGTGGGATGGTGGAGAGGAGTGCGTTCAGTGGTTGGGGTGGGGGGGGGGCGGGTCGTAGATGGGGGGGGGGGCGGGGGAGGAGACGGGGGGAGGATGGGGGGCAGAGTGCGAGAGAGGGGAGATGGAGGAGGGGCGAAGCGGGGTTGGCGCGGTGGGAGGGGGGAGGAGGGTGGGGGGGGGGAGGGGGGGTGGGCTGGGAGGGGGCCGGGGAGGGGATGGGGCGGGGGGTCGATTGGGAGGGGAGTAGGAGGGTGGGTGGGGGGATGGGGCGGGGGCATGGGAATTACCGGACGTGGATTGGGATGATGGGGAGAGCGGGCAGGCGGGCGGGGGGGGGGCTGTGGCTGGGCCGGAGTGGATGAAAACGTCGTATAGGTGGTCACTAGTCTGATGAGTGATGTGTGTACCGCCGTACCACATACTGGACGCTGGGTATAAAGATGAACTACAGCCTCTTTCGGGTGAATCTGAGCCACTTGCGTGTGGTATGACGAGTAGCCGAGAAGGGGGGTGAGTTGGATGAGACAGAACCGCAGAGTGACGAGATCCATGCACGAGTGCAAGGTGTGTCTAGATAAGGAAGTATCACTAGACGCAATATTGCCGCGGGTGGATCAGGAGACTGACACGGTAGATGGGGAGGGGTATGTGTGGGAATACGGGGGGGTTGTGACGGGTGGCGCGTTGTGGAAGCAGCGGTGTGTGAAGAGGGCTGGTGTTGGGGAACGTGAAGGGACGGAGGAGTGGCCTGTAAATGGTTGGGGTGGGGAAGGCCAGGGGTTAACGGGCAATAGGAAGAACGGAGAGTGGGAGAGTGGTGAGTGAGGAGCGATCGGGAGAGAGGGGGGGGGGGGGGGGGGGTGTTCGCGTGGGAAATAGAGGCGAGGTGCTGGGTGTTATGGAGCGGTGTAGGTCAGGGGAGGGGGGGGGAGGGGAGGGGAGCGAGAAGCGCGAGCGTGTAGCAAAACATATATATATATATAGATAATACCTGTCGTGTGAGGAGAGAGTCTCGAAGTGGGATGCAGGGGTGAGGGATGGGGGGGGGGAGGGGGGGGCCGGGGGGGGCGGGGGGTGGGGGGGGGGGAGGGGGGAGGGGGGGGGGGGAAGGGGGGGGGGGAAAAAGGGGGGGCGGTCGGGGGGGGGGGGGGGGGGGGGGGGGGGGGGGGGTGGGCGGGTGGGGGGGGGGGTGGGGGGGGAAAAATGGCCGTAGATGACGCTTGGTGTGGCTGGCACGGAGAGGGAGTGAGTGAGCATCACACCACTATTCGTTAGCTCATCCCTAACCGAAGGGTTATGGGCTCGCATTAACAAAGGTAATTCTCATCTCTCAACAGAACACCCTGGTGGGGGACACAATCTGGCCAACATATGAAGAAAGATTGCTTACAAAAGCGTGAAAACTGAAATAAGTTATGGGACATCGTGGATGGCAAGATTTAAGTGATAAGTGATTTATTCCTGGAGTTATTTTAGCAGAGAAGGATAATAGTAGAGCCTTATATAAACAAGATGGGGTGCACAATGGTCATCGAAGAGAAAGTTAACAGGTGGAACTAAACGTAGAGGGCTAGCTAAGCGTCTGTAAATGTTTATCAATGCCTTTGACCTTAATATAACCTGACGTACAGAGTCCTGTAACAGCGACCCACGAATGATCGATTTTAATACATACCTCGGCCTAGCGCACTATACCTCCCGACAAGTCATTCAGCATTGGACAGGGAAAAGCACAATATAAGATACAACAACCCATTGTATAACTTAGTGGGGAAAACAATGATCTCACACTTATATTCAGAAATGAAAAAATCTCATAAAAATGTGGGCATCTCCACACCTCATGAAATACAATCTGGATGATATATGGTACGGTGATAGCCAACTGGTTTCACACTTGGATTTCATATTAAAGGCACTCTCCAAATCTCCAAATATAAGAGAATTGGTAAGGAGAAATCTGTAAGCACCTACCAGATATGCTTGACACGATCTTTTGTAGGCTAGGTTTCCTTGATGTCCACTTTTGGCTTCTTACCTAAGTCTGATTATAGACCTCGGCACCCACAGTCACAGCCCCAAGAAAGTAGCGAATGCTGCCCAATGTAACATTCTGATTCTTTAACTTCCAATCTAGCATAGACATTTGTTTTGAGGGATAAAGAAAGTACTAGTTAATAGGAGATAGACAGAGTTCACGAAATTACAATCCTTTTCCCCTTGGATATTGGCTTTTCACTATAAGTAAATGCAACAATTACCTTACCCGGTTCCAATCAATAGAGCATGAGATGGAGACTGACAGAGCATATGTTGTTTTCATGCCTATGCTGAAAGTTTCAACCGCGTGTCAACGGAACTAGTCGTAACCTGATTAAAATTCCCTTAATTGTTTGAAAAAGGAAAATAGAATATTTTCAACACATTTTCACGTGTACACAACTGAGGTGCAGGACTGTTTGTGCATGCAGATTATTCCAGCAGGTCGCGCAGCGCGCACCAACATCACTGGATGCTCACAATAATATCCATGCTCCACAATGTAAATGGCTTTCGTAGTCCTTTCATGTTCCCTGGCATTCCGTCCACGATTAGGTTCTGGCACATGAGGGGTGAGCGAAACCTGGTACAACAACAAAGATACAACATTGGATAGAATATTCCAAAAGTTTGATAACTGAAAGGGTCTAGGATATCACTGTACCTTAAATACTATGTTACTTTTCAAGCTTCAGTTTGTGATAAATGGGAACTCATGATTCAAACACTTAACAAGAATCCTGTTTTCTTGATCTCGTCCATTGAGGCAAGGAATAGCCTGCGGAATTCACAAAGAAGGCCTGGCAAGAATCCACAAACTAACCCCCCCACATGTCCACAAATAGGCAACTTCCCTTATGGAACCTGAGGAGTTAATATGAACATCTTCACAAATTATAGCTATAACTGCACCCGTTTAATGGGATATTGTATATAATCTAGCAGTTCGCATCATCCAAATAGCTAGGAAAGGACCGCTCATCGTATGACGCCATAAGGAGAAGAGTTTGAGGGTGGTCTGATAAAGGAGAAAGTAGCGGCTATGCAACAAACGTGAGTTTTTTAGGCGGTTATTAACGGATGCCAATTCGATCAGGAGAGATCAACCACTTCGGTAATATCATATTTTTAATAGATCAAAATCAACAATAAAAATTCGATGCTTTTAGGGTGGGTGGCAGACGGGGAGCATTAATCAACGACTCAGGTTGCAAATCTAATCTACGAGCCTGGCTGCTGACTATATCTCATCCAAGTCTTTCGAATGTATCATAAGCTGCACTCCGAAGTCAGGTTGGATCTACTCAACCTACGAGATAAGAGTTGGAAACTGGCCTGAAGACCGATTTGTATGTGCCATCGTGCAGCTGGGAGTCGTATTCTATGGCCAGCAGAAGGTGCTCTATTCGGGGAGATTAATTGTCATTCACACTGAAGACGAAATTTGTCGCTGGGGGCGAGCTAATCTCGCGCATTCTGCCGTCACCGGCCTTCAAACATAAATATGAGACTGCAAGGTGATGCAGGGCGGGCCATATCGTATTTGCGAACTCATCGTGCTAAAGGCAAGGCACATTCACATCATGCGCCAGCCCACGTTCCCATTGTTGGTTGGTTTTTTTTTTTATAAGAAATAACAACATATCAGTGTAGCTGGACTTGATAATAATCTTTCAATTTATAGATAAATATTTATTAAGTGTAGGGGTCAGCGTATTGTCGCACCGACTGACAATAAAAGGTATTGTAAGCAGACACAGATAACTGTCTTAGAATTTACTCTGCTTTCATCTTATCATACTACATAATAAAATCTTTTTAATAATAAATATAGATGATGCACGAATATTTTATTGATAAGCGTAAAATAAATAATAGAATATTGGTATGTAAAAAAATGTATAGTCAACAAACAGTTAAGTCCAACTGATGCCAATAGTGAAGGCGGAGCCACACTCCCACACACGTATAAAATACGATAAAAGTGGTAGTGTGTGCTTCAATTAAACCAATTAAGATAATGGTGACATGATGATCAACACAACTCACCAGCGGAGTGAGAGGTTTGGCAGGTCCAGTCCGCAGGGACAGCCTGTGATGATTTACACCAGACTTATCTTCGCCGATATAGGCCCATGCTCGTTAGAATGTTGGCTATATGCGGGCGGTAGAAGGGAGTCCGCTGGGTTTGGTGCGATGCATCGCCGAAATACGAGCGATCTTTTGCCAATCTAGCCATACCTAAAGGACCTAGTAACATCAAAAAACTGTTTTTTGTGAAAGAAGATTCAGATCTTAGTATGTATTTCCGGCAACATGAAAAAATAGAAGCACAAAACTCAACGACAAATTATAGACTTTTTAAGATAAAGCATGGAGCGCCTGTTTCATATGAAGTAATATAACTTCCGAATAAACATTCCACTTCCTTCTAACTGCATAACAGTACAGAGAAAACCATATATTTTCAGAAAGTACACATTCTGACGAATCCAATATGGGTAAATAAGTGTTTCTACTGCAAACTGCCAAACTGCAAATCAATGCTGAACGTAACGGTTTTTATCAAATTTCTGAAATCGTCACAAAGCTTGAATTTTACCCATTATATGCCCACACATTTCGTAACTTATCAGCATAAAACATCCTAAATATGAACGCCAGGGGTCTACTAACACTTTGATGCCCAATATGCATAGATATACCAAACGATGTGGCGCACAGAGACCCCAAATGACAATGGTGTATATACATTTTCACAGCTGACGCGCTGGCTGCTGCAATATAAGCACCTGGTGTGTGTATATGCAACATTAGACCCCCCTAACAGTACAGAGACCCCAGAAAACCATATATTTTCAGAAAGTACACATTCTGACGAATCCAATATGGGTAAATAAGTGTTTCTACTGCAAACTGCCAAACTGCAAAGCAATGCTGAACGCAACGGTTTTTTATCAAATTTCTGAAAATCCGTCACAAAGCTTGAAGTTTTACCCCCATTATATGCCCCACATTTCGTAACTTACAGCATAAAACATCCTAAATATGAACGCAGGGGTCTACTGAACACTTTGATATGCCAATGCATAGATATACCAACTAATGTGGCGCACAGACCCCCAAATGACAATAGTGTATATACATTTTCACGGCTGACGCGCTGGAGATGCTGCAATATAAGCACCTGGTGTGTGTATTATGCAACATTAGACCCCCTAACAGTACAGAGACCCCAGAAACCATATATTTCAGAAAGTACACATTCTGACGAATCCATATGGGAAATAAGTGTTCTACTGCAAACTGCCAAACTGCAAAGCAATGCTGAAACGTAACGGTTTTTATCAAATTTCTGAAAATCGTCACAAACGTGAATTTTACCCCATTATATGCCCCACATTTCGTAACTTATCAGCATAAAACATCCTAAATATGAACGCCAGGGGTCTACTGAACACTTTGATGCCCAATATGCATAGATATACCAAACTATGTGGCGCACAGAGACCCCCAAATGACAATAGTGTATATACATTTTCACGGCTGACGCGCTGGATGCTGCAATATAAGCACCTGGTGTGTGTATTATGCAACATTAGACCCCCCTAACAGTACAGAGACCCCAGAAAACCATATATTTTCAGAAAGTACACATTCTGACGAATCCAATATGGGTAAATAAGTGTTTCTACTGCAAACTGCCAAACTGCAAAGCAATGCTGAACGTAACGGTTTTTATCAAATTTCTGAAAATCGTCACAAAGCTTGAATTTTACCCCATTATATGCCCCACATTTCGTAACTTATCAGCATAAAACATCCTAAATATGAACGCCAGGGGTCTACTGAACACTTTGATGCCCAATATGCATAGATTATACCAAACTATGTGGCGCCACAGAGACCCCAAATGACAATAGTGTATATACATTTTCACGGCTGACGCGCTGGCTGCTGCAATATAAGCAGCCGGTGTGTGTATTATGCAACATTAGACCCCCTAACAGTACAGAGACCCCAGAAAACCATATATTTCAGAAAGTACACATTCTGACGAATCCAATATGGGTAAATAAGTGTTTCTACTACAAACTGCCAAACTGCAAATCAATGCTGAACGTAACGGTTTTTATCAAATTTCTGAAATCGTCACAAAGCTTGAATTTTACCCCATTATATGCCCCACATTTCGTAACTTATCAGCATAAAACATCCTAAATATGAACGCCAGGGGTCTACTGAAACACTTTGATGCCCAATATGCATAGATATACCAAACTATGTGGCGCACAGAGACCCCCAAATGACAATAGTGTATATACATTTTTCACGGCTGACGCGCTGGCTGCTGCAATATAAGCATCCGGTGTGTGTATTATGCAACATTAGACCCCCCTAACAGTACAGAGACCCCAGAAAACCATATATTTTCGGAAAATACACATTCTGACGAATCCAATATGGTAAATATGTGTTTCTACTGCAAACTGCCAAACTGCAAAGCAATGCTGAACATAACGGTTTTTATAAAATCTCTGAAAATTGTCAGAAAGCTTGAATTTACCCCATTATATGCCCCACATTTCGTAACATATCAGCATAAAACATCCTAAATATGAACGCCAGGTGTCTACTGAAACACTTTGATGCCCAATATGCATAGATATACCAAACTATGTGGCGCACAGAGACCCCCAAATGGATATATAGTAGATAAAATTTACAAGGCAAAACAAAATAAGGCAGTAAAGAGTGAAATGCAAAAAAATCCAATAAAACCACAAAAATCAATGTTTTTTTTCCAGACTAGTGTTATCGGCCGTCAGAATCACAGTTTGAATATTCAAGCTGGGCCAAACAGGTTATACGGCTAGAAACAAGTGAACACAACATATGCAGAGCTGAAAATGCAATAAAATGGCTAAAAAATTCTATAAAATGGCTAAAAATGCACCAAAATACCCCAAATTGCAATATAATCACCGAAACAACATACAAAAGATATTGCACAGTACGGTTAGCGAATACGCTATTCTTAATGGCAATAAAACATTTTTTTCAGGCCAAAAAAAGAGACGATGCGATAAGAAAAAAAAAAAAAAAAGCCACAATGCCATGTATGTGCGTGTGTGTACAAATGGTAAATTACATGTTATGTGCGCGTGTGTGCGTGTGCACGTGTATGTAAGTGCAGTGAGTGTAATTGACCCCCCCCCAATCCCCAAAAATGTATCTGTAAGTGTGTGTAAGTGTGAATCTAAGTGTGTATTACTGTAATAAGTGTGTGTTGGTGTGTTTGTGTGTGTAATTGTTGCACTAACCTGAAAAAGTCGCTGGAGACTGTTGCAGACGATCAGCAAGAGCCCCTGGAAGAGATCTGCGACGTGGTTCCTGTCTCTGTGCTGTGGGGGCGGAGATCGACGGCTCAGTGTAGGCTGCAGCAGCAGGACACGTAAAGTAACACGTGCCTGCTGCCGCTTTTGGGGCCCCTGGGCGATCGTGCCCCAGGGGCCACTCGATCCCCTGCTCTGCTCGTTGCCTAGGGGCAGGGGATCGAAGCGGAACAGAGCGAGCGGCTCTAACAGCCGCTCCTCCGCTCCACAACCCGGAAGTGCTGCAGAACGTAGAATCTACGTTCTGTGGCATTTCAAGTTACTTTTCCACAGAACGTAGATTCTAGGTTCTGTGGCACTTAAAGGGTTAAACAGAAATGAGATACAAATACTGTAATCCCATTTTCTGTATCGCTTTTAATCCACATTATAGAGAGATCCAATCCTGTTTAGCTAGGTATTGAGTATTTTATCTACAGTTATTCCTGGACACTAACCCTAGGGCAGAGGTGCCCAAAAGGTAGATCAGGATCTATTAGTAGACCTTTAGCTGGTGATCAGTAGATCTCAAGACACTGTCAACCAACAGCTTGACTAAATCACCCTCCTATATTTCATGTTTATCATGATATTTATTATGTTAAAGGAAGGAAAGTTAAAAACTAAGTAAGCCTTATAAGAAAGGGCCACCTAAATATACCAGTAAACCATCAAAGTAATGCTGCTGCTGAGTCCCCTGTCAAAAAAAAACCACTGCATTTCTTTCCTTCTGTGTACACATGGATTTCTGTATCAGACTTCCTGCCTTCAGCTTAAACTTCCTTGCCCCGGGCAAGAGCATGCTCAGTTTGCTCTCCCCCCCCCCCCCCGCCCTCCCTTCTCTGCTGTAATCTGAGCCCAGACCTATAAGTGAGCAGGGAAAGACTCAGGCAGGAAGTGATGTCACACCAAGCTAATAATGCAGCTGCTATCCTAAACAAACAGAGAGCTTCTACATATATATATATATATATATATATATATATATATATATATATATATATATTCTCTCCTGTAATCTGAGCCCAAAGCTATAAGTGAGCAGGGAAAGACTCAGGCAGGAAGTGATGTCACACCAAGCTAATACTGCAGCTGCTATCCTAAACAAACAGAGAGCTTCTACACATATATATATACATATATACATATATATATATATATATATATATATATATATATATATATATATATAGCATTCTAGCTTGCACTATTGCAGCTAATCTATTGCCAATAAAATGCCTCCGTAGCTATCCATCTCCTTTAAGATTACCTGAGAAATATTGTTTTTATGAATGTAGAAGTATGGGCACTCCTGCCCTAGGGTATCATTTAAGAAATTCCAATACACGAGGATAGAGACCTTCTTGTGAGCTTGTTCAGATGTGGGGGAAAAAAGAGATGCATTTACTCACCATAAAAATTATTCTTTCTCCTCCAAAACAACAGGGGAAGTGTTAGAGCTGAAAGTAAAGATCACATTTACATGGGGGGGTTCTGAGCTACTTACTGGCATACGACCATGGGTCGCAGTATATGAGTCAGACTAAAAGTGAGATATAGGGAACATAGGTCTAAAAGAGTGATAAATTGTATGGTTTCTCAAAATGCAGATTCATAGGGAACTATAGTGATGAGAATTGGACACATTATTAGCTACAAACCCTGCTCATAATGAAATGTCTGATTTTTTAATGATTTAAACATAAGGTGTGTATTTATATATTCTAATGTTGTCAATATATTGGAATATTACCTTTTCAGGTGGTTTATTCGTATTGTTTCGCGTGTGCTTATTATATCGACTTATTTTTGGTTTTACTTTGCCACTATTTTTCCTCATTATCCTTATCCTTACCCAATCTTTACTGCTGAGAACTTTCACCACAAGAGATGAACTTCTCCAAAGAGCCCACTGGCACATAAACAAAGACTGATTATTTCCAGGGATTTGGGCAGAATGGGAGAGAATATGTGTGGAATAGTAAGGCATCACATGGAAATATAATTACTACTTGGCCCAATTCTACCTACCTAGAATAATTCCAGGGACCTTAGATTGTAAGTGCACTGGAACAGGAACAGATGGCAATATGATAGGGACCTTAGATTGTAAACTTACAGGGTGAGGAACTGATAGGATTGTGATAGGGATTTTCGATTATAAGCTTCACTGGGACAGGGACCTTAGATTGTAAACTCTCAGGGGCAGGGATTGATAGTAATGTAATAGAGGGCAAAGATTGTAAGCTCACTAGGGCAGGGTAGATGGGTTATGTGATAAGGGCCTTAGACTGAAAGCTCCACTAGGCATGATGGGAATGGAATAGGTACCTTAGATTGTAAGCTCACTGGTGCAGGGAGAGATGCAAATGTGATAGGGACCTAGAATTACTACATCACTGGGGCAGAGGCTTATGGAAATGTGATAGGGTCCTTAAATTGTAAGTGCCAATGGGCAGAGATAAGTGGGAATGTGATAGGGAACTTATAGATTGTAAACTCCACTGGGCAGGGACTAGTGGGAATGTGATAGGGATCATGGATTGTAAGCTCCACTAGGCATAGACTAATGGGAATGAGATAGGGGCCTTCAAGCTTTTTGGGATAAGGACCGATGGGAATGTTATACAGACTATAGATTGTAAGCTTCACTGGACAAGGACTAGTGGGAATGTGACAGGGAATTAGACTGTAAACTCCACGGGGGCAGGCGCTGATTTCAGATTGTAAACTTCACTGGGGCAGGGACAGGAAGAAATGTATACTTGCCAAAATGTATATTTCCCTCCTGTATTTCTACTGCTTCTGCTACTAGTAGGACAGTGGAGAAAAAAAAGCTTTAATAGTTTATCACCCTATTTGCGTACTGTGATAAAGTTACCTCTCTGTGAATTTTATATCCATCACTGGTGTGTCCTGTGTTTTCCTGCCCCCACTAGGACTGGGAGAGGCTGTTAGTTGTGTTCTCTGGATCTGCTCTTCCACCGTGTCCTTACAAGGCAGTAGAGGGGTCGAAGTAGAGGGACGGTTCAGCCCTCAGTGTTAGTACCCCCAATTTCTTGGCTTCATGGTCTTGAGTGCTGTTGGTCCTGTAAAGCCTTCCTCCTCTGTTTGACTGGACTGGCTGGAAGGAAACACAGTGTCTTTGAACCAAACTGTTGCCCTGTTAGATACCCATTATTAGTATTACATTTGGAGTGGATAGCCTCCTATACATAACTAGTGACTTCCTGGACCTAGTACAGTAGGGGGGCATTACTACCTGTATCTAGTAGAACTGTGTCTAGTAATCAAGGGATTAGTATTAACTGGTTGCCCTGAGGAGTGACAATGCATTGGATTATCACAAGTTGCACCTGCCCTGGCTATGTGATTTATATAATCCCTACCCTCCCTTTCATGTTTACCAGACATAGTCCATGGTCAAAGGATTCCACCTTGGCACAAAGTTTAGAGCTTGTGAATTCAATTTGTTTGCTCAGAGAAATGTGATCCCGGGGGGGGGGGGGGCAAGAGGAGCTGAAGGAACCAAAGTTCATGTATAAAAGCCAACATATCAGCCATGCCTTATACACCAGATATGCAACATGGGGGGTTTCTAGGCCAAACCAAAGAGC
The DNA here is from genome assembly GCF_017654675.1 of Xenopus laevis. Lineage (NCBI taxonomy): Eukaryota > Metazoa > Chordata > Amphibia > Anura > Pipidae > Xenopus > Xenopus laevis. The sequence continues at coordinate 15,194,470 of NC_054388.1, read as the reverse complement.
ACAGGTAGCATTTCTAGAAAATCTCTTCATTTAAAGCAGGGCATTTGAATCTGTATGTGGTGGGTCACCACGACCCCCAAAAATAAAGTGAGATTTCTTTTTGCAGTAGATCATGGTACCTATAGGGACATTGATAATTATTTCTAGGAATCTTGACTCCTAAAAAATATTCAGGATTATAGGCATCCTATTCAAAAAGGTGAAAGGACTTTATTGTTTTACTGAAGGATCTGTACTGAAGCAGGTGCCTAGTGTAGACAGTAGGGATGCACCGAATCCAGGATTTGGTTCCGGATTCGGCCTTTTTCAGCAGGGATTCGCCCAGGATTCGGCCGAATCCTTCTGCCCGGCCGAACCAAATCCTAAATTGCATATGCAAATTATGGGCGGGGAGGGAAATCACGTGACTTTTTGTCACAAAACAAGGAAATAAAAATGTTTTCCCCTTCCCACCCCTAATTTGCATATGCAAATTCAAATTCGGTTCGAAATTCGGCCGAATCTTTCACAAAGGATTCGGGGGTTTGGCCAAATCCAAAATAGTGGATTCGGTGCATCCCTAGTAGACAGAAACATACTGTATAAGATAGGGGCAATTTTATGGCAAAGTCGTTACTAACAGCAACTTTTTGTTCACGGATCCGCACACACACACAAATTTCTGCAGTGGGGAAAGTGCCCCCTCTTTATTAATTTACATCACCACCAACATCAACGTTTTGGGGAGTACAACCTCCCTTCATCAGGATGTAATTACAAATGTGACAAACACCTTTATAAGTATAACCCCGCCTCTTCCCTCTTGATCACAAAATCAGGTAGGGGCAATTTTATGGCACAGTCCTTACTAAGTTATTAACAACTACTCATTACCAGGAGCTGGGGGTGGTTATTCAGAGCTCCTATTCAGAGGGGCTTCTCAAAGCAGCTGTGTGCAAGCGCCTTTTCCTATTTAAACAGCCCCAGCTAGTGGCAAATATAGGGTCGGGTATCCGAATATTCCCAAAGATGGTGTCAGGGAATTCATTAGGTTGATTCATTTTGAGGAGTAGGCATGTGGCTGAGCTGGGATATTGAGGGAGAGTAGGAGTGTAAATGAGCTGGGATAGTGAAGGAGAGAGTAGAAGTGTGGCTGAGCTGAGAAAGTAGGGGTGTGGCTGAGCTGGGATAGTGAGGGAGTGCGGTAATTTAGTATATTCCAGAGCAGGTTCTAAAAATATATATATATATATAAAAATAAGAAAGAGTGAGCGACACCTTCCTTACAATAGTAAGGCCTATAACCCAGGCTGCTTAGAGTATCATGTGGGGAGGCCACTTCTGGTAGAAAAGAGGCTGCTTAGAGTTGCTTAGTCTTTTTCACACACTCTCAGCACAGGAACAGGAAGAAGAGAACATGTGACCAGCTGCTGTCCCTAGCTTAAGGTGACAGCGCAATATATTACAATTAGTATCCCCCAGTCAGTTACTTGCCCAACCTGGGAGGGGCAGTGGCATCTTGAGGAGCTGAGGGAATGGACAACAGTCCAGGCCTCTGTTCTTACATCAAGCTAGTTCAGCTCTCTGTATTACCAACCTGTGGAAAGTGCTGCAGCTCCCCTATCATTTAGTTCCCCTATAGTGACACATATATAAGGGGGAGAATAAAAGTGCAGGAAAATTGACGTCTTGTACTTTCAAGCAGAAACTAAAGAACTATTCTCGTTCTTGAATCTGCATACAAGGTTTGCCCCAAGCTGGTAGCACTAATTGTGCCCTAGAGCTTGACGTTCTATTTCACAGGTAGTGACCTTTCCAAGCAGAAAGTTGGCACCAAACCATCAAGTTCCCAGGGCTGACACCTCCTCTGCTTTATATGCCCCAGATGAATTGTGTGGTAACTGGTATATATATTTAAGTCAATTTTGTCCTTTTACATCTCTTGCCTTGAACCACCATTTCGTGATGGTCTTTGTGCTGCCTCAGAGATCACCTGACCAGAAATACTACAACTCTAACAAGAAGTGTGGAAGCAAAAGACAGAACTCTGTCTGTTAATTGTGACCTAAGAAGTATAGCTTGTTTGGTATGTTTATGTGCACCGTGAATCATACGATCCCAGGAGACGGGCCCTTAATTTTTGAAATGGCCGTTTTCTATTTATGATTACCCAATGGCACATACTACTAAAAAAATATATTATTATGAAAATTGTTTATTTACATGAAGAAGGGTTTAACATGAGCGGTTTTATGCAATAAAAAATACCTTGTTTGAGGGGTATAGTTTTCCTTTAACTGGGCCTTGGTACCTTCTGTTCAGGTATAAGAGCAGGACTATGCAATTCTCTCAAAGTTTGGTACATAATAGAAAGGCATGTGGGCTGAATTCAAGGTCATTCATTAGGTTATCTGCATCTTAGGGAGGTATGGAAGATATGTCATATATAAGGCATCCCCCTACTTCACTATGGGGTTCTGCAACTATAGAAACACACAAGCTGCAAATCAATGAATACACCAAGCTAACCAAGTATTGAATACCAATATTCGTGTACATAGCATCAAGTATTGGGGTTAGCATGAAAAACCAGCGCTAAATCAGCTTCCATCCTCTACAAGATGACATTTTGAAGTCAGAATACCCTGTCTCTTCTCATTTACATAAATACAATGGAAACGAGAGGCACTACTGTGCAGCACTACTGAAAGCCACACTAGAGGCTACATGTGCAATTGACTGGTGGAAGGAACCAGACAAACCCAAGACAAAAGTTGAGCAGGCAATTGACAAACTTTACATTTCCACAGTTTATTACAGGGCATAATAAAAACATAAGTATTCACATACAGGGAGACCTAAAAACAGGCCCCTCCAGGCCATATAATATAGTATTCACATAACCCCCCCAATGAGCAGATCTTTGCCCGGATTCATGCCACTATTTAAAGGACACTTGTTTGTACAATAGACTGTATGGTCCAGGGCATGAATAGTTAACCACCACCCAAAATCTGGATTTGCCTTAGTACAGGGAGCACATCAGCACTTAAACCTGTCCGAGAAGTTAGGGGATGTGGGGACAGTAAGTGGGACGTCACTGGCTTTAACTTTCACAGCTTTGAACTTCCTGATAGGCTGTGCCTTGTGCACGTGAAACACAGGAGAGAAAAAAAAAATAGTTTACTATTTGTGTACAGTTCATACCATGTGCCCCCCGCAGCAGTCAGTGCAGTTCATTCTTTATGGGTGTGTTGGGTACCAATGAGTACAAGGTTAGTGGTTCATGGACAAATCAGAATTCACATGAGTTGGTTTAAACAAGGCCATTGGATGGCAAACCATCACTACACCTAACAAAGTATTGGCTTACCCTGCCTCTGCAGCATGCACAGTTATGCACTTACCAGCTCTTGCCTCAACTGATTGATCTCTTCCCTTTCTTCCTCTTCCCGTTGCTTCCCGAGCTTCCTTCTCTGCCAAGCACTTCTCAAACTCCTGGCGATCCTTGGCCCTTTTTGCTGTAGCCAGCTCAAAGCCTTCTTGAATCATGGAACCAGAAAGGCTATCTACATTTAAAAAAGAGAGAAAGATGCAGCTGGAACATGGGCAAGCAGTCAATGGCTATGATAGGAAACGCTCATAACAAGACAGATCAATGCCATGCTGTGGTCAACTCCAAAGTTACAAATCTAAATTTTTAGCCACATGGGTAAAATACTGCTCCTCCAACGTAATGAACTATACAGAGGCATGACCAGCACCATCATACCAACCAGTGAGCCTGCCCACCTTAAATGGGTACTGGCCCAGAATACATAGTATTGCAAGATGCAACCATGGAGGATGTTCAGATTCACAATTTAGCTTAGGAAAGCCACACTTTTTCCTGATAGTCTGTTAAAGGAGACATTTTATACAAATCTTTTAAAATAATACCCCCTTCAGTGCAAAGTGCAGTGATGCAAAAACAACCTTAAAAAGAAAACCCCTCTGAAAAACCATTATGTAAGAGCAGATGAGATACTCTAGGTTGAAATGAAGAATGGAGTGTCTATTCTCCCACAGTATTCCCTCACCTTTTCTTTATTTTGTTTCACTGTTCTCTCTTTGTTATCTACCTCTCACTCTGATCCAGTTCACTTTTCCCTTTCTGTGCCGTTGGATTTTTTTCTCATGCACCCCTGCCCTCCCTTATTGACAACAAAGATAGAAGAGGCCTATAATGATCCTTGGTGGTCAGAGGGGCTACAAGCCAAATGACACAATGACATAAATAAACCTGCCATGAGAATTTGCAGTGCAGTTCCATTCAGGTGTTTCTCAATGGTGTGTCTCCCGGTCTGCTAAAGCTGTGGTAATATAAAGCATTTGACTTCCGGTCAGATTGGGTGCTATTCTTATGCAAATCCTCAGGACTCTCCATTTAGAAAAGTGTGGGATCCGACCTGAAGTCAAATGGTTATTGCAGGTTAAGCAGACAGGGAGACAACAGAAAAACAATGGGTAGATTTCTTCTTGTTTATCTGACAGCTTGGACTGTGATGATTCCAGGTGAAATTCCGGAATCTAGTGCAACACAACAGTTCATTATATATTCATTACTTTAGGACACTTCCGTTTTTGGTGTTACTGTTCCTTTAAGTCTGTTAATTTTTCCTTCAGCCTTGGCCCCTTCATGAGTAGTTGGAGGTGATCAACCTTTCCTCTGGGCCAGACTCTTCAGTTAGTAGTTTATGATTTGATGGAGGTGGTACCAAATGCAGAGGAGTTGCTGGTTAATCATTGCATCCAAAGTTACTCAGGCATTGATGAACCATGAAAAATCTGAGGGCCTTTGAGCCATGCAAAGTAAGTCATGGTTGACCTTTGAAAGTTGCTAGTAGTCCCAGATGAAGTTAATTGTATGGTCAAATTTGGTAAGAGATAATGCCAAGGATAACAAATATGGTATCTAACGTCTCTTTACAAAGGTCCAGTATTGGAAGGACAGGAGACAGACTTATTTAGAAAGAATTAAGCCAAATTTTCATGTTGTATTGGATCTGGGAAATATAGTTACTCTCACTAATATGTACACACCTGCTCCAGATATGGCAACTTTCATGGAATGCTCATTTTTCTTGAGACTCTCTAGCATTTCCTTCTGAAGCACTTGCATTTTCCCAAGCTCTTGTTCTACTGAATTTTTAGACTTCGCCAGAATGTTCCTCCTGCTGAAAAAAAAAATCTGTATGACTTATGGAAATAGTGACAAAGAACAGTTTTAAATAAAACAGCCTTTATTGGTGCAAGGGGATTACAGCAACGTTTCAGACCATGCGGACTTTTATCAAGCGGGTCCTTTATCAACTGCGGGTGCTGGACTCACTTCTTTGTCAGTATTGCCAGTGGAAAGTGGCCATTGGAGGACGTGCACCCAACTAAGGAAGAAAGTGAAAGTCGTGATGACTACTAGTCTGCTAATTGACTTATGGAAATAGGTCACGGACCCTTGTCCACTCTAAGGTTGAACAACACTATGGTAAGTTTACAGTGCAAATCATGAAGGCAGGGCAGTGCTGAGCTAGTGCTACAGTATCCCTACAACTTGCTTCATGGGAAAATAGGTTTACCTCCTTAGGTTACCTACAGTTTATTAGCTATAAAAGAAAAGAAACATTAGCCAATCAGGGGCACATCCTGTTGTGTCAAGAGTCCCAACCTATCATAAAAGGTCCCTATTGCTGTGTCACACTATTGCTATCAGTTATCTACTGCTGAGATTAACACTCAGTGGCTGGCACAGCGCAGACATACTTCAGTACAGTTGGAGTTGAGGGCATGGTCAGTTGGGCTTTCGGTTTTGGAGAGGTGGTGCCATGATGGCTGCTTGTGGGTTGGCCCCTGATTACTGGAGCGTGTCTATCTTTAGTACTGGATCTGCAAAAGAAAGTAGTAGAAAATCAGTGCACCCCTTACGCCAACAGTCACATCTTTTTAGCGCCGTCTCTCAAGAAGAATACGAAGTCAAACTTGCACTGGCAGAAACACACAACACAGTAGATTCTAAGCCAGTGCTGGATGGATGTAAGCAGGGGGACCAGAGACCACGATGAGAGTATAATTTGTCTGCGTATGTAATATGAGCGAAGTACATTGATGACTATGTGAGGTAATCAATTGCAAGTTAACAGCAAAGTACCATGATGGACATGGATTTAATTTAAAACTCCGCTGCACAAGAAATTTCCCAGTTTCCTGCAAGTAAGCAGCCAGGGTTACTGGGCTCCTGCAAAGAATGGAAACAAATCATTCCTAAAGAATTGAAAATGTGGTCACTGGGGATGATGCAGTTTCATTAGCCTATAGGCATACGTACCCTTTTCGTTTTTTGCATGGTGAGTATATAGATTGTGCGGTCTCTTTTTCCAGATGCATTATGAGGATCTTCTGCCGATGTTTCTTAGACATCCGCCTGGCAGACCTGTTGTAGGGAGAGACGGTGATAGCAGAGATAAATGAGAAGAGCCAGATAAGTTATGACATGGCAGAAACATTCCAGTCAATAGGATTTCACTGTCTTAAAGGGAAACAACACCCCTAAACATTATAGGTCTCGAAAGATAAAATAGCCCTTATGTGAAAATGCTTCATCTAAATATGCAGAAGCATTCTATCCATTGATTGGACGATGGAGCCCTTTGTACTCCCACATTTTTTCCTGTTAGTCAAAGCCACCTGAAAAAAAATAACGCAGTTCTCGGGAATCACTAAGGCCATCATAAAATGGGGGCTCAATGCCGACGGGTAATATTACACATATTACAGACCAATTGAAGCATCACAATTCCATATAAAGTATGGCACTCGGAGAATTAAGCGTGCATGCAAATGGTATCAAACTATTTCTCCATAAAGTCAACCCAACTAACTGAATAAATTAGACAAGCTGAAAATAGCTGTGGCATTGCTTCTTTTAGCACAACCAACAGAAATGCATTCAACTCAATCCACTAATGGCTCAGAATTATCTAAACCAGTGTCGGACTGGCCCACAGGGATACCGGGAAAACTCCCGGTGGGCTCAGGTGTCAGTGGGCCCTCATGCTGCTAAACATTTGGCCTTTTCCATGGCCATTCCCTATTTTTATCAGAACAAATAGGCTAAATATAGAAAAATAGAGTACAGTATGTAAAGAAAAGAGACTAGGAGAATAGAAGTTGAGTGAGGAGAGGAAGAAAAATAATGGGCCCCAGGTCTAAGATTAATTGGTGGGCCCTTGTCAAAGGTTTTTAGGTGGGCCCCTGGTGTCCCAGTCCGACACTGTCTAAACCTCCCAAATGGTCAAACATGCCAAAATGGGAGAGTAATTCTTTTTGTCCATCAATTTGTAATTCTTTGCTTCACTGCATATCTAACAATACTGTCAGCATCACTGGGCTCCTGTACCAATATAGAGCCAGTGGTCCCCTTCCAATAAACATGGGGATCTTAAATGAGATAAAGCATAAATAAAAATACCCCTCAAACTTGCTGGCACTGACAGATATGGTTTCACTCTGGGTTAAAAGAAATTCATATCCTATAGATGCTACAGTTCCTGCCTGTGTTTCAAATGAGCAGTGAGGTGCCTGCCAGAAGCACAGTAGGAGGAGGAGGAGGAGGATAGCCCATTACATCCCTGCTTTCACACAAGCAAATACAGGCTTCAGTTCCCTATCAGGTCACACCCTAAAATGTGTTTTTAATGCATTCAGGGAAATACAACCTGGAATTACAAAGGAGGCACAAGTAGAGTGTGGTCAAAGTAGGAGAATGAGGGGAGAATTAGGATGAGGATCAATAGCAGCTATGTTAGTTCAAAAACATTTCTGAAGGCATGTTCGGTGGCAACTTAAAGGGTATGGCCCTGGCCTAATTCTTTGCAGAGTCAAGCTCAGCGCACCATCCCATCTCTTTGTCCAGCCAACACCCCAAAAGCAAGTCTAACCAAAGCAAGTCAAACGCCCCATACTTCTTTAGAACATGCAAATATATTAGCACTGCACTCAGCACGGAGGTCCCTTACACTCCCAGCAGAAAAGCCTGAGTATTTGTCACTTACCAGCATTTACACAAGTCTCTGAAAGCGGTTTCTGGTCCGGGGGAATATTTTCTGCATTGGTCACTTGGTCTAAAGAACAGGAAATGGAGACAGATGACATGTGGCAGACAACTCAAATATATAAATCTGTCCCATGTTTTTGTCAGTGTGGTTTTATTGAGGTGTGCAAGAGAGCAGGACTGTTTCTCCCAGCCTAACATTGTCCATTAGAATTAATATTCCTTATCAAAGATACATGAGCTGAACCCCCACATCTCCTTACTGGGGTCCCACTTATCTAAACAGCATGTAAACACTTGCTGAACTTGCAGCCAATCACTATCAGGAAATAAACATAAAACGTGATTGGCTGTAAACTCACTTTCTAATTCTGGGATCAGAGGTGAGCGGAGCATTGATACAAGGGGGCATTAAGGGAAATAATGGCAGAAATTAAGGAAATCGCTATTTGAGTGTGACACTGGCTAGTGCCTGGGATATTAGCCTTGGTTTTGTGTATATTCTAATAGAAAATATCATTATGGGAGGAATGGGGAAACAGGCAGACTACAGACAACTCAGGATAAATACACAGAAGTACATCCTGGCATTTGGCCGCACAGACAACTGACAGTTAAATAACGGATTTCTCACTTTCATTTCTGGGATCAGAGGTAAGTGGATGCACAGCACACACTGGGAGACAATTTATGGAAAATAATGATATAAATGAAGAAAATCACTACTAAATTGAGTCACTAGGTGGCACCTGGGATATTAGCCTTGGTTTTGTCATTTTAATAGATTATAGGAGAGTTGGGGTTGGGGGAAGGAACAGGGATGCAGGGAGACTACACACCTGTCAGGCTAAATACAGAAAGTATAAAATAACATTTGGGATTCCAATTGCTTTATATTTAAAATAAGTATAAAATAATATTTGGGATTCCAATTGCTTTATATTTAAAATAAGTGCAAGTTAAGAAATAATAAAAAGTCTGAAATCTCCTATGTTAACATATAACGGGGTCACTATAGCAACATCTGGAGTGACATTTGCTGTTCAGGTTTCTCCTCTAATGCTATTAATATTTATATTTCTCTCTGTATCTCACTTTGTATATAACATTTACTTCTTAATAAAGCTGTTAAGGGAAAGTTAAGAAATTCTTAAGGGGAGAAGTCTGAAATCTCCCATGTTCCCATATAACAGGGGTCACTGACAGTGTTTGGAGTGACAGTTGACAGTTGGCCACTTGCTGTTCAGGTTTCTCCTCTAATGTTATTAATATTCATATTTCTCTCTGTATCTCACTTTGTATATAACATTTACTTATTAAAAAGCTTTTCAGTAAAAGTTAAGCAATTATTAAGGGCAAAAGTCTGAAATCCCCATGTTCCCATATAACAGGGGTCACCCAGTGTTTGGAGCGACAGTTGGCCACTTGCTGTTTCCCCTCCAATACTATTAATATCCATATTTCTCTTTAGACCTCACTTTGTATATAGAACTGACTTCTTAAAAAGCTTTAAAGGAAAAAGTTTTGGAGCTGCAACTTCCCAGTCACTGTTACTCATGTCCTGAATGTCCCAGCATCCCTTGTCACACCTGCAGCCTGTAGTCTTCTAGCTATTAATGAACTACAAATCCCAGCATCCCTTGTCAGACCTTTAGACTATAGTACAAATCCCAGCATCCCTTGTCAGACCTGTAGCCTATAGTACAACTCCCAGCATCCCTTGTCACACCTACAGCCTGTAGTTTTCTAGCTGTTACTGACCTAAAAATCCCAAAATCCCTTGTCAGACCTGCTGCCTATAATCTTGTTACTGTTACTGACCTACAAATCCCAGAATTCCTTGTCAGCCCTGCAGCTTGGGGTCTTCTAACTGTTACGGAACTACAAATCCCAGCATCCCTTGTCAGACCTGTAGCCTGTAGTACAAATCCCAGTATCCCTTGTCAGACCTGTAGCCTATAAACTTCTAAATGTTACTGACCTAAAAGTCCCAGCATCCCTTGTCAGACTTGCAGCCTGTGGTCTTCTTATTGTTACTGAACTGAACTACAAATCCCAGCATCCCTTGTCAGACCTGTAGCATATAGTACAAATCCCAGCATCCCTTGTCAGACCTGCCGATTGTAGTCTTCTAACTGTTACTGAACTACAAATCCCAGCATCCCGTGTCAGACCTGTCGCCTAAAGTACAAATCCCAGCATCCCTTGTCAGACCTGTAGCCTATAATCTTCTAAATGTTACTGACCTAAAAGTCCCAGCATCCCTTGTCAGACCTGTAGCCTGTAGTACAAATCCCAGCATCCCTTGTCAGACCTGTAGCCTGTAGTACAAATCCCAGCATCCCTTGTCAGACCTGCAGCTTGTGGTCTTCTAACTGTTACTGAACTACAAATCCCAGCATCCCTTGTCAGACCTGAAGCCTATAACCATCTAACTGTTACTGACCTACACATCCCAGCATCCCTTGTCAGACCTGTAGCCTATAGTACAAATCCCAGCATCCCTCGTCAGACCTGTAGCCTATAGTACCAATCCCAGCATCCCTTGTCATACCTGCAGCTTGTGGTCTTCTAACTGATACTGAACTACAAATCCCAGCATCCCTTGTCAGACCTGCAGCCTATAACCATCTAACTGTTACTGACCTACACATCCCAGCATCCCTTGTCAGACCTGTAGCCTATAGTACAAATCCCAGCATCCCTTGTCAGACCTGCAGCTTGTGGTCTTCTAACTGTTACTGAACTACAAATCCCAGCATCCCTTGTCAGACCTGCAGCTTTTGGTCTTCTAACTGTTACTGAACTACAAATCCCAGCATCCCTTGTCAAACCTGTAGCCTGTAGTACAAATCCCAGCATCCTTTGTCAGACCTGCAGCTTGTGGTCTTCTAACTGTTACTGAACTACAAATCCCAGCATCCCTTGTCAGACCTGAAGCCTATAACCATCTAACTGTTACTGACCTACACATCCCAGCATCCCTTGTCAGACCTGTAGCCTATAGTACAAATCCCAGAATCCCTTGTCAGACCTGTATCCTATAATCTTCTAACAGTACAGTTACTGACCTTCAAATCCCAGCATCCCTTGTCAGACCTGCAGCTTTTGGTCTTCTAACTGTTACTGAACTACAAATCCCAGCATCCCTTGTCAGACCTGCAGCTTTTGGTCTTCTAACTGTTACTGACCTACACATCCCAGCATCCCTTGTCAGACGTGTAGCCTATAGTACAACTCCCAGCATCCCTTGTCAGACCTGCAGCCTGTAGCACAAATCCCAGCATCCCTTGTCAGACCTGCAGCCTATAATCTTCTAACTGTTACTGTCCTACAAATCCCAGCATCCCTTGCCAGACCTGCAGCCTACAATCTTCTAACTGTTACTGACCTACAAATCCCAGCATCCCTTGTCAGACCTGTAGCCTATAGTACAAATCCCAGCATCCCTTGTCAGACCTGCAGCCTGTAGTACAAATCTCAGCATCCCTTGTCAGACCTGTAGCCTATAGCACAAACCCCAGCATCCCTTGTCAGACCTGCAACTTGTGGTCTTCTGTTACTGAACTACAAATCCCAGCATCCCTTGTAAGACCTGCAGCCTGTAGTACAAATCCCAGCATCCCTTGTCAGACCTGTAGCCTATAATCTTCTAAATGTTACTGACTTAAAAATCCCAGCATCTGTTGTCAGAGTTGCAGCATGTGGTCTTCTTATTGCTACTGAACTGAACTACAAATCCCAGCATCCCTTGTCAGACCTGTAGCATATAGTACAACTCCCAGCATCATTTGTCAGACCTGTAGCTTGTGGTCTTCTGTTACTGAACTACAAATCCCAGCATCCCGTGTCAGACCTACAGCTTGTGGTCTTCTAACTGATATTAAACTACAAATCCCAGCATCCCTTGTCAGACCTGCAGCTTGTGGTCTTCTACAAATTTAATTTCATTTCATTTAAAGGGGAACTTTGCTTTAATGCTGTTGAAGCAAAAGAAAAAACTGATGGTAAATTTTGTTTTTTGCCAGTGGAAATCAGATTTTAGAATTAATGGTCAGAATAAAAATAACAGATAAAACAGATAAACAATATATATAAGTTTAGGGTTTGTTTTTGTACAATGGGAGAATTGGTTGAGGGTGTGAATACTTATATAAGGCAGTGAATCCTGATATGTATAGCAGAGAGGACTGGTGCATGTGAGCTTACAATCTCTTCTTTCTTTCTGTTTCCCCACACAGTGAATTTTGCGAGCGACGAAGCGTTTTCACAGCGTTTTCGAAGCGATTTTCAGAGTGATTTTCCGAGTGATTTCACAGCGATTGTTTTAGAGATATTCAGTGATATTCCATCTGTTTTTGGCGTTTGGATATAACATCTTCCTTTGACGTCAGCTGATATCTCTTTATAACCCAACAGCTCTTTTAAGAGCTAAAAAACTTAGGCGCAATGCTATTCTGCGCCCCCTGGAGGAAGGTAAGTCAACTGCTACTGTTTTAGCTGAATTTAGGGTTTTGCTGAATAGAGAACAGGTACAGATAAAGTATAGAATGTAATAGACTCTTTCTCTTCTCCTTCAGCCACAGGCGGAATCCAGAACCCTCTCCGAGACTTATGAGGTGAGTAGAAAGGAGGGTAAAACACTCGCCGCTACTGCCGGAAGTGAGACATGTTTGTACCCTGGGGAATATTATGTTATCAATAAAATCCTTCTTTTTCTATTTTATTTTCCAGCCTCCTGATGGTCGGCTGACCAAGGATGTGCTTGTTGGAGTGGGCGGCACTGGAGACGTCTACAAGGTAAGTTACCAACCAATTCCTAGAGAGTAGGGGAACTGAACAAGATTGTGATCACTACACACAATCACACAATGATTTAGGCAGACATATCAAGCTTCTGGTTTGGGGGCTGCATTAGACCCTCTCTTTCCTACTTGTATATAAGTCAACCTTTCTGTCTGTATTACAGGGACGACACCATCGTAGAGGCGTGGTAGCGGTGAAGATCGCCAACATCAGCCGAGTACTGTATCTTTATAATTCCAATCACTATATATCAATCCTATTTGTGTAGATGTCTATGTGAACTAAAGGGATTTCTATTACTCCACTCCAGGATGAAGAGTCAGTCTGCAGGGAGCTGAAGTTTCTCCAGCAGTTCGGAGGCCACAAGAACATCGCCTCTTACTATGGAGCCTACTACAGGGCTCCACTCACGGAGTGCTCATCGGAGCTCTTGGAAGTAAGAAATGATTTACTGTATCGTGTTCATTCCTCTTGTGCCAAAACAATCTCCACTGGAAGTGACAGAATACATGACCTGAAATAATTTCTATATATTGCAGATTGTTTCTTGAATACTGTGGTGGAGGCTCTCTGTACAACTCATCAGTAAGACCAATGGCCAATCCCTGAAGGAGACCTGGATTGGCTATGTCTGCAAAGGAGGTTTTAAAGGTAAGGCCAGATTTACCTCTTAAGGACTCTTCTTTAATTGCATCAATTATATATACAATCTCTTTGTTGGGAATGTTTATAATCTTATAACCTACATCTCAATCTCCCCAGGGGCTGCACCACATCCACAAGACGGGGCCGTTCATAAAGACTCAAGAGCCCGAACATCATGCTCACAGAGACGGCCAAAGTGAAGATCAGTGAGTAAAACTTACAGTTATAAGAGGTAATGGATGGTGGGGAGCTTCTGTGAATATGGAGTCAGGGGGTTTCATATTCAGGTTTCTATCTTATGTGGTTTAACAAGTTATTTTCCATTAATGGATTCTATCTGTCATTTCAGTCGACTTTGGACACAGCTGGGACCTGGACCCGCAAACTGGGTTGTGCCCACGAAGCGGAAGGGACACCACATTGGATGGCACCCGAGGCCATAAGGCAGAAGGGCCACGCCTGGCGATACGACACCAAAGTATGTTGTACTTATAATACTTGTAACAACACGGAGCAGTTACTTATCAGTGTTAATGGGACATAGAAGCACGTTATTTTCTCATGGAGAGAAAAGAGTTTTCTGAAACGTTGGGTCTCTAAACTTTGTGCACAATGTGTCTGCTTTAATATATTTGCTCATTTGCATTGTGAAACTAGGTGTTTATGTACTGTAACTGCTATTGTTGTATATTTGCTGTATACACTTTTAATATATAATAAAGCATTTTTTTTACTTTACATATACCCATGGTGTGTTCATTTACTAGGGGGTGGCATTGGGCTATTTTAGAAGTTGTTTTCTGTTCTGTTTTAGCCATAATTGAGCTAAGGAGAATGGCATTTTTGCACCATGATAATATATGTATATGTTTCTAAAAGAAGAAGTGCAGCCTTTTTACTTAGATTTTATTAAACACCCACTAACCCAATTCTCTCCTTCTAATGCTCTTTGGTGTGTCTTTTTGCAGTGTGACATCCTGGTCCGCTGGGGATAACCGCCACGAAATGGCTAAGGAAAACCACGTAAGTGAATAAACAACATAGCTACTATTTAGACATTGAGCAGCAAAAGTTCTATATCAGAATGGGAGGATATTGGGGATGCTATTCCAGCAAAAAATAACTTTTCTATGATAAAAAATAAATAACTTTCTAACATGTTGATGAACCTGATGTATCATGTTTTTCAATTTCAGCATAACACAGGGCAAACCAGTTGAGGACTGAATAATTGAAGCCCAACCCCCCGAGCTTCAAACGAACACCTGGCTTGAGTCGTCCACTCGGTGTCAGAATAGACAGATAATACGCAAAATACAGTATACTCGGGTATAGCTAATGGTTAACTGGGAGGAGAAGGAGGAGGGAGAGAGAGAGGGGAGATAGATAATGATAACAGAAGCATATAATAGCTAGATGCGAGAGGGAAGAAAAATAATACGATAGATTAAGATAGATGATGAAAATAGACGATAGATAGATAGATAGACAGAGTAGACTCGCAAATATTATATATCTGGGTAAGCTAAGGTACTGGTAAAAGCTCTT